>NC_054544.1:9134554-9434554 GCF_017654505.1 Polyodon spathula | reverse complement strand
ATAAATGCAACAAACATAGGGTACACTCATGCACACATACAATTACCAAAGGAACTACAATTACATCACTACCTTCTACTAATTGTGCTTTGTTAATGTGTCAGTCTCACTTCCAGGCAGCAGGGTTTTCTACCTAGGTTGCGTGGTGCATGGAAACAAGGTATTCAATTTTCTTCTAAAAGCTCAGTAACTCAAGGATAGATTAGTAGAGAGCAGCCTTTTTCCTGTTTAATAAAATAAGAAATACAAATACCACTTGTAAAAAAAAAAATGCACATAAACACAGAATCAAATCAAATTTCAAATTAGGTTATGTAAAATCCAGGCACACTTCTTCAGCTGGCATTTTGAAGTGAATACATGTGAATTGAAAAGCATACTACACAGCATACATTTTAATTATGTTTTTGCCTTATAGTGAAAATACAGTTATAATAAACAAATCCTTCCAGTTTTATTTTAAAAAAATGTAGTGCCTTTGCTTTAAAAGAATAATAATTTGTCGCTAGTCCCTCTTGAAAGGTCAGTGCAAAGTATTACCATAGTAACGCTTGAGAGTGTATTCCCAGCGACAGCGAGTGGGAGAAGTACAGGCGTGGAAAAGTACAGAGCAGTTTAGAAGCAGTAAGGTGAAATTGCATTTTGAATTGCTTTAATCAGAAAACAGAGGACATTGGGGAAACACAGCAGCAGCTCAAAGTCAAACAGCCGTTGTGTTTTTCTGATAACAAACAAGCTGAAACTCGGAGCAGCTGATTCAAATTCAGCGCCGTTCTGAGACACGGGCGAGGGGAGGAGCCAACAGCACAGCAGAACAACGCAGTTAAACGAAGCAGTCTTCCCAGCGACAGCGAGTGGGAGAAGTACAGGCGTTGAAAAGTACAGAGCAGTTTAGAAGCAGTTTGAAAGCAGGTTGACGGCTGCAGAAGAAACTAAACTTCAAAAAAAAAAAAAAAAAAAAACCCTCAACATGGTCTTCAAGCCAGTAATCTGTGACACCTGCTTGATGTGGGAAATCCAAGAAAACCCAGTGGAGCTAAACCAAGTGTACGTAAAGTGCCGCGCAATCCAGGATTTGCATAAACTAGTAAGTATGCTAGAAATGGAGCTGGAAGAAGTGCGACAGCAGCAGGATCTTGAGGAACTGGCACACCCACAATTCATGGAAGTCTGCATCACCCCTAACAGACTGAAAGCCACCAGAGAGATAGAAGGTCAGAACAGCTGGGTTCAGGTAGGCAGAAGCAGGGAAAAAAAGAAACTTCGTCAAACACAACCACCAGAAATCAAAACAACCAACAGATTTGAGTCACTTCAGAATTTTGATGAGCAGAACCAACAACAAGAGAATGAAAGGAACAACATCCAGGACCCTATTGACAGTGGTGACCAGACAGCAAAAAGAAGGGAGGTCATGATTGTTGGGGACTCCATATTGAGAAACACAGCAAGTTCAATTCGCAGTTTGGACCCCCTTACTACAACAGTGTGCTGCCTTCCGGGAGCCTCTGTCAAGCACATCACTGAGAACGTGGACAGGCTCCTAGAACGAACAGGAGACGACCCGGTAGTAGTCGTCCACATCGGTACAAACAACATTGGAAGAGACAGACCAAAATCCCTGCAAAACAAATTCAGAGAGCTAGGAAGGAAATTAAAAGAGAAAAACAAAACTGTGGTATTTTCTGGTATACTACCGGCACCTTGCAAAGGACCATATGGACAGCTGGAAATAATTAATCAAAACGCATGGCTGAAAATGTGGTGCACACGGGAAGGCTTCACCTATCTTGATCATTGGACCACATTCTACAACGAGGACTATCTGTATAGACGGGATGGACTGCACTTAAATAACAAGGGAACCAGTCTACTTGGAGAAAAGATCCTCGAGCAGGTTCAGAAGCATTTAAACTAGAAAGGAAGGGGGGAGAAATCAACAAAAAAACAGAAGGGAGACTGCATCAAAACAAGAACAACAACTCAGGTAAGACAACCATTAAATGTATTTATCTAAATGCTAGAAGTATCAGAAAACAAAATTCTAGAACTTGAAGCTACTGCACTAACAGGTAACTATGATGTGATAGGTGTTACAGAAACGTGGTTGTCTGAGAGTGATGGGGACGAATATAATATTTGTGGGTATACACTGTATAGGAAAGACAGGCAGGACAGAAGAGGAGGAGGGGTAGCGCTATACATAAGAAACAGTCTTGAAGCCCAGGTGTTAAACCTGGACAAAGAAAATAAAACCGAATCAATATGGGTCAGAATAACGGACAAAAATTCAAAGGGCATAATAATAGGAGCATGCTATAGACCGCCAGATTCAGATGGTGAGCAAAATAATCTGTTATACAATGACATTAGAAATGCGTGTAGCAAAGGAGAAGCCATACTAATGGGGGATTTCAACTTCCCCCAAATAAAATGGGAAAACCCGGTGGGTAGCGCGAAGGATGAAATAGAAATGGTGGAAATGACAAATGACTGCTTCCTAACACAATTTGTCAAGGCACCGACTAGAGGGGAGGCATGCCTTGATTTAGTCTTTTCAAATAACAAAGACAGAATAACTAAAACAGAGGTCAGAGAACCACTAGCAAACTCAGACCACAACATGGTCTCATTTGAAGTGTTTTTTAAAACCCCAAAAGTAATGACTAAAGCTAAGGTTTACAATTTTAAAAAAGCAAACTATGAAGGTATGAAACAGAGACTAACAGAAGTAGATTGGAGTAAAACAGAGAAAACATCCACAGAAGAAGGATGGTTGTTCTTCAAAAATATAGCACTAGAGGCGCAAAACAATTACATCCCTAAAGTAGACAAATCTAAATGTAAAACTAAATTGCCAAAATGGTTTAATAGATCTATTAAAAAAAAATATTCAGCGAAAAAAGGCACTTTACAGAGCATTAAAAAAGGACCAAAAAGAAAGTATGCAGAAAGAGTACACGGAACTGCAAACGCAAGTCAAAAAGGAAGTTAGAAAGGCCAAGAGAGAAATAGAAATGAACATTGCTAAGGGAGCTAAAACCAATTCCAAAATGTTTTTTCCAATATTACAACAGCAAGCGAACATTCAAAGAGGAAATTAAATGTTTAAGAGATACAAATGGCAAAATCGTAGATGAAGAAAAAAAAATAGCAAATATATTAAATGATTACTTTTCACAAGTTTTTACAAAGGAAGATACTGACAACATGCCCCACATGTCATCCAGTTCCTATCCAGTTTTAAATAACTTTAGCATAACTGAGGCAGAAGTGTTAAAGGGACTAGGAGCTCTTAAAATAAACAAATCCCCTGGGCCGGATGAGATCCTCCCAGTAGTACTCAAAGAAATGAAAGAAGTAATTTACAAACTGCTAACCAAGATCTTGCAGCAGTCTCTTGACACAGGGGTGGTACCGACAGACCGGAAAATTGCAAACGTAATACCGATCCACAGAAATGGAAATAAAACTGAACCAGGTAACTACAGACCAGTAAGCCTGACTTCTATTATATGCAAACTTATGGAAACTATAATAAGATCCAAAATGGAAAAATTACCTATATGGTAACAGGGTCCTGGGAGACAGTCAACATGGTTTTAGGAAAGGGAGATCGTGTCTAACTAACTTGCTTGATTTTTTTGAGGATGCAACATCGATAATGGATAATTGCAAAGCATATGACATGGTTTATTTAGATTTCCAGAAAGCTTTTGACAAAGTCCCGCACAAAAGATTAATTCTCAAACTGAACGCAGTTGGGATTCAAGGAAACACATGTACATGGATTAGGGAGTGGTTAACATGTAGAAAACAGAAAGTACTGATTAGAGGAAAAACCTCAGAATGGAGTGTGGTAACCAGTGGTGTACCACAGGGATCAGTATTAGGTCCTCTGCTATTCCTAATCTACATTAATGATTTAGATTCTGGTATAGTAAGCAAACTTGTTAAATTTGCAGACGACACAAAAGTAGGAGGAGTGGCAAACACTGTTGCAGCAGCAAAGGTCATTCAAAATGATCTAGACAAGATTCAGAACTGGGCAGACACATGGCAAATGACATTTAATAGAGAAAAGTGTAAGGTACTGCACGCAGGAAATAAAAATGTACATTATAAATATCATATGGGAGATACTGAAATTGGAGAAGGAATCTATGAAAAAGACCTAGGAGTTTTTGTTGACTCAGAAATGTCTTCATCTAGACAATGTGGGGAAGCTATAAAAAAGGCTAACAAGATGCTCGGATACATTGTGAAAAGTGTTGAATTTAAATCAAGGGAAGTAATGTTAAAACTGTACAATGCACTTGTAAGACCTCATCTTGAATATTGAGTGCAGTTCTGGTCACCTCGCTATAAAAAAGATATTGCTGCTCTAGAAAGAGTGCAAAGAAGAGCGACCAGAATTATTCCGGGCTTAAAAGGCATGTCATATGCAGACAGGCTAAAAGAATTGAATCTGTTCAGTCTTGAACAAAGAAGACTACGTGGCGACCTAATTCAAGCATTCAAAATTCTAAAAGGTATTGACAGTGTCGACCCAAGGGACTTTTTCAGCCTGAAAAAAGAAACAAGGACCAGGGGTCACAAATGGAGATTAGACAAAGGGGCATTCAGAACAGATAATAGGAGGCACTTTTTTACACAGAGAATTGTGAGGGTCTGGAATCAACTCCCCAGTAATGTTGTTGAAGCTGACACCCTGGGATCCTTCAAGAAGCTGCTTGATGAGATTCTGGGATCAATAAGCTACTAACAACCAAACGAGCAAGATGGGCCGAATGGCCTCCTCTCGTTTGTAAACTTTCTTATGTTCTTATGTTCTTATTTTATTTCTGTAGAATGATACACTTTATTAGCTGTGCATGTTCAATATTATTGCATTGTGAATATTATCAGATCTGAAATGCTTTGACACTTTTATAACTAGATTTAATATTGAATGCTTCAAATGTTTGTCATTGCAAGGTCCTTTTGAAACAACTTTATTCTGGGTATAAAAAAATAAACATTTCTTTGTCATACAGTAATGAATGCCAACTAACCAAGTCATCTGGGTTTGAGTGCATATGCTATATATATATTTTAATAGATGGGCTTCACTGAGTTACAGGAAAATAATTTCATCTAGGGTTTCTGTGACGTCATAAATTATGATACCGAAGGGAAACCCGAGATGGAATTGTTTCCCTGTAACTCACTGAAGAGGCCTATCTATTATTTTTTTATGATACATGGATGTCCTTGTGATGCTAATATTAAAGAAGACGAGGTTCAGCAGTACAGTTTGTTTTCTTTTTTAAAAGTATTGTTTCAGGGCTGTACAGATGTTTTATGTTGTTATCCATTTCACAAGTTTCTCTGATATATGGATGTACCAGCTTTACATCTTTTTAATGGATTAATGGATGTTAATAGATTAGTGGATGTTGTCGAGTGATTGAAAATGAGACATTTTGTGTTTGATAGTGATGGTCTTGAGTAGTCGAATGGGTCAAAGTTCAAGTGTGTGTATATATATATATATATATATATATATATATATATATATATATATATATATATATATATATATATATATATATATATATAATAACATATTTGAAAGGATTCTTTGTTTGGGTTTCCAATACCTTTACATTTTTACAAGGCTTTATGTATATGAATATGTTTTACTATACTGGATAGTCAAATCAGTGTGAACCTTTGTGCAAATGTAACGTCTACCATGTAAAATATAGATTTTTGTTTAGTGTAAATGATTATATTTTTTATTCCAGCAGTTGATTGGATACGTGCTGGTTGATGAAAGAAAGACAGTTGATAGTATACATAAAAAACTCATATGCAAAGTAGGACCTGTCTACCTGAGTTGATTTGGCATCTCCCTGGTGTGGGGAATGTTTTCCTTGTCCACCCTGGGTCCCTTGATTATTCTGAATGGCTGTACGATTGCCGTAGTACACTTAAGCATTGTTACAGATCAAGTTCACCCAGCACTACTTCACTTGTACCCTGATGATGATGCCCATTCGCCTCCGGCATCGCGGTCCTCTGCCCACCTCTCTGCACCAGATATAGAAACATTAATGACTGAATGGATTAACAACCCCCGAGACACATTCCAACACCTTGAAGAGTCTGTGCCACCTCTAACTCACATTGTCTGTGGCCTAATCCGATATTAGGTACAGATCCTAATAAAGTGGCCAGGCAGTATATGTTCTCTATATCCTTTAGCTTTAGAACCATAACAAAACCTCTAGAGATAAAGAAAATGACCTCTTCGTATTAAAAAAAAAAAAAAAAAAAAAAAATTGAACTTGGAAGAACCCTTTCTGTATATGTGGGTTGTGCACTGAAGCACAGTACTACAGTAAGGCAATCATGTGCACTCTATTGCTTCCAGTCTCATTCCAAGTAGGGGACTTACACGTCATAGCCAATTTCTAGACCTTAATCACAATGTTTTAGGGATCATCTTCTGAGAGCCTGGGAGGACAGGTAAACAATGCTCAAAGGTTTCCAAACAGTGGTCTGAGACTCACTTGTAGTCCTGTTCTAAAATTCCCTACCTACCAATGCCAAACACTTGTGATACAACACTTAACATTATAGTAGTTGCTATTCTATTTTAGAGATTATTAAATATTTCTCTTAAAGATACATTACTGCTGAAATATAACCATGTGTTGCCATGTGTAATTACCATGCAGTTTGTGTTCTCCAAATAAGAACTAACAACTGTTTTCAGTCACTTTTTTATTTAGTCTAACATGTGTACAAAGCCCCTTTTCTCTCATTAATTGCATTTGATCTTCAGTGTGGATGTAAAACAGGAGGTTAGCATAATATCACTTAGCTATTGTAACAGGTCAGTAGCATTAAATGATGTTCCTACTAAAAAAGCTGACAGTTCCACTAGGACCTTCTCTCTGGCCATTTCTTTTCTTTCTTTAATTTTTGCAATACAGCCTTTCCACCAAAATCAATTTCCCATTCAAATTCAGGCATTTTTCTGTCAGTTCACTTGTCATGTCTTATTCTGGAAAGATTATCCTTTGCTATGCACTAGTTCTTACTACCACCTACAGCTGGGACCATGCCTCAACAAAAAAAAGCAGTTGATGCCCCTCTATTGCACCAACCACTGTATTGCAGGTTGAATTTCGAAAGCATGTTCAGCCAATCAGAGGTGTATACTGTACTTGAAAATTGGTCTACTCGAAAACTGTACAACTTCAAAGCAGCACCAGTCATGTGCACACACCTATAGCCATCTATAAGCCATCGTAAGTCATATTTCTGCTTACATTTCAACACATGCAAAGATAGCAGCATTTGTAATATAGTATACTACACTGTTGAATCCATACAAATCCAGCCATGTCAACCTGATGCGAGTGTTTGCAAGGCTATCAATATTGACTCAGGATACTGAGCTGGCGTAGGGGTCATATTCATTAGCTCTAAAGACAGGGGGACAGAAACTGACATGACCTGCTCTGCGTAGCATTTTCACAGCCACGGTAAACGATATGACTCAGTACACATTTTCACATTCAATTATATATAAATAATTGAATATTATATATAGTTAGCTATATATATATATATATATATATATATATATTGGATATATCATATAATATTATATCGTTAGGATTATAATTTGTGAAAACAAAACCCGTGACTTGTTTTTGTATATACATATCATAAACTGTAGACAAGGTTAGGGTAGTAAGAGTTATACTTACTATGTTTAATAATATCCCCAAATCAAGCATTACTTACCCCAACTGTATTTCTATTTTAAATTTATTTATCATAAACTGATATCGCAAGGTTAGGGTAGTAAGAGTTATACTTACTATGTTTAATAATATCCCCAAATCAGGCATTACTTACCCCAACTGTATTTCCTAAAAGGCCTGATGAGGTTTCTCATCAGTGGAACATAAGGACACACTGTACAAGGATGAGTGCTGTAGTCATGGGAACAGAAATACAAAGCCATAGCATTTTACCAAACCTTGATAAGGATACAAACAAGTCTGCTGCGGGAGAAAAAAAAAAAAAAAAAAACTAAATCAGGCAGCATTGTAAAAGCAAAAACATTTAATACTACTAATATACATTCATAAAATAAAAATTGTTGGAACTAATTTGGACCTAAATTTGTAAACTTGTGATATAGCCAAAAGTACCTCTACCCGGCTGGATTACGTTTTGTCTAACACACAGGTGCATACAAACAAAAGTAACCTGATTCAACATGTGACAAGTACAGAGCTATACTGAAAGTACAGTGTGATTAATCTACGCTGAATATACATCACATTACCTTTGTTGCTTTTTGATTAAACCTTAGATAAACTGACAAGTGCACAGTTTCCTACTATTTGTTCTCTGTATCTCTGTAGAACAAGGGAATTACCCAAGAACTGAAACCTTCAAAAATGTTATCTGAAAAAGACCACTCTGCCTACCTTTCTCCCTGCAGGGTTTACAGAATGGCAGTGATACAAACAGAAAGCATGTTGAAAATATATTTCTGGCTAGGCTACAACAGTCTACACATGAATAATGAAACCTCCACCAAGGATATGACATAGGCAAACATCTAGAGTATGATGGATCTCTTGTGTGACATTGTAAGAAATAGAAAGAAAATAAACCTTGCTTAAGACATCTTAACATGCACTGACAATAAAACACACATCGATTCCCATTGGGGAAAAAAGGGCTGCCACTATTGTGGTGTGTATTAATAGAGCTGTTTGGCAAATTAAAGATGTGGATGACTAAAGAAATAGTAAAAAGGATTATTGCATTTAAGAAAACAGCAACTGCAACATGAAACATCAGCTTGCAACGTGATTCTTTATAAAATATGTAATTAAGCATTCTAACTATAGAATAAAATGACTTTAATAAAAAATAATATTCAGCAATGAGTTTCTGTATACAGCCTCTAAATTCAAATGCACTATATATATATATATATATATATATATAAATATATAAATTTATTTTAAAATTTAACGACAAAATTATGAGTCCTTCTTCCCTTTAGGGTTCTTTTGCATGTTCCAATAAAATTAATGTTCTCAACTTAACTTAGTGTGTAGTTCAAATTTATAAATGGGACTACTTTATTGGCGTAAGGATATGTAATAAATAATAATAATCATTTTTTTTCCCTAAACATGATTTAAGCTTATTTTTCTTCAAATCCACCGTTTGACCTGGATTATAAATGCAATAAGGCCCTTCAGGGCATCCGTATATGTTGAATATACAGACTTCTCGGCTTCAACGTATACGGACGGCCTGTCGGACCTTATTGTATATACATATATACATGCATAATATATATATTAAAAAAATGTCACTTCCACCAGACAATAGTGCTCTCCAACCAAGATCTATCTTATCAATCTTTAAGAAAATACATTTCCCTAAAGCAGGACTAATTAACCCTTACCCTTTATATGACCATTGTTAAATACAACATTACAATACAATACAGTACAATTTGCTCTTATATAGCACTCTTTATGCAAAGCATCCCAGAGCGCTTTACAAGAAGACCCAAAAACAAATGGCTAACAGCCCTGCCTAACAGTAAGCACCTGAAAACAGATACGTCTTTAAACCTGACTTAACAGATTAAACAACTAAAAGCTTGTCCTCCTCCTGATTTTAAGTGACTGCGAGGGATGACCAAAAGATCAGCACTTGCTGACTGTAGAGTGCGACTGGGAGTATACGGTACAATCAGATCCTGCAGATACAAAGGCCCAGATTCATGAAGGGCTTATAAGTAAGAAGCAGGATCTTTAAATCAATCCTGAATTTAGTAGGAAGCCAGTGCAGTGACTTGAGAACAGGAGTGATGTGCTGTGAGCGACGCGTGCTAGTGAGCACTCTAGCTGCAGCATTCTGAACCTCATTCCGTTGTAATGTAGAGTCTGGTAGGCCAGAAAACAGAGCATTACAATAGTCTAATCTAGACATCACCAACATTTCAGCATCTTTGCCAGAAAAGATTGGTCTCGATTTAGATATATTACGCAGCTGAAAGTAAGACATCTTAACTAATGTGGGCATCCAGACACAATTCAGAATCCATGATAACTCCCAGATTTTTCACAGTCTTGGAGGGATTAAAAAAATGGCCATCAAAAGGAATATTAATAAAAAACGATTTAGCCAAACTGTGCCTGGAGCCAATCAACATCACCTCTGTCTTGTGTGGATTAATTTTCAGATAATTAGCAGTCATCCATGCTTGGATCTCACTCAAACACTGAGACAGAACAGCAACTGCTGTTTCTGATTTAGTGGGAAATAGACATCAGCATAGCAGTGAAATCCAAGGATGTATTTAGCAATGATGGATGCAAGGGGGAACATATACAGTGCCTTGCATAAGTATTCAACTCCTGTGCTGTCGAAGCTCCCAGTTTGCACCAATGAAAGAAATTGCCCTAACGAGGACACAATTACCTTACCATTGGCCTCCACCTGTGAACCATTAAAGTTGCTGTCATATTTTCTGGATAAAAACCCCACTGTTGAAGGATCATTGGTAAGGCTGTGAATCTGAAGACCAAAGAGCATTCTGCAGAAGTTAGAGATAAAGTAATACAAATGCAAAGATCAGGGAAAGGGTACAAAATAATATCCAAGTGTTTGGATATTCCAGTGAGCACAGCTGGATCAATAATCAGGAAGTGGAAGCTGCATCACACCACCCAGGCACTGCCAAGAAAAGGCCGTCCCTCAAAACTCAGCGCTCAGACAAGAAGGAGACTTGTGAGAGAAGCCACAGAGAGGCCAACAATCACTTTGAAGGAGCTACAGAGTTCAGTGGCTGGGAGTGGAGTAATGGTGCATCAGTCAACCATGTCAAGAGCTCTGCATAACACTGGCCTGTATGGGAGGGTGGCAAGAAAAGCATGAGAAAAGTACCATCTGAAAGCACATCTGGAGTTTACCAGGAAGCATGAGAGTGACCCAGCTGCGATGTGGGAAAAGGTTTTGTGGTCAGATGAGACCAAGATAGAGCTTTTTGGCCAAAACTCAAAGCGCTATGTGTGGCACAAACCTAACACTGCCCATGCCTCAAGACACACCATCCCTACAGTGAAGTATGGTGGTGGCAGCATCATGCTGTGGGGATGCTTCTCATCAGCAGGTACTGGGCATCTTGTTACAATTGAAGGAAGAATGGATGGAGCAAAATACAGGCAAATACTGCTAGAGAATTTGCTTCAGTCCGCTAAAAAACTGAAGCTTGGGAGGAAATTTACCTTTCAGCAGGACAATGATCCCAAGCACAAGGCCAAAGCGACATTGGAGTGGCTCAAGAACAAAAAGGTGAATGTCCTACAGTGGCCTAGTCAAAGTCCTGATCTCAATCCCATTAAGAATCTGTGGCACTATTTGAAAATTGCGGTCCACAAGCGTCGTCCAACCAACCTGAACAACCTGGAGCAAATCTGCCAAGAAGAATGGGCCAAAATCACTCCAACACTGTGTGCAAAGCTGATACATACTTACCCCAAAAGACTTAAAGCTGTTATTGCAGTGAAAGGTGGCTCTACCAAATATTAATGTGTGGGGGTTGAATACTTATGCAAGCAAGATATTTCAGTTTTTTTATTTTTGTAAATGTTGTTGTTGTGTTTACTGTTGCCTGATCCTTCCCCCATCATTTATTGTGGCAAAGTATTGACAGAAAACGAAAGATGAATGCTCTCTGGCCTTACCTACAGCATAAACTTCACCCATAATTCATTAGCCATTGCTCTGGCTCTGAGCCAATAGAGAACGTGCTGTGAATAGGAATCACAATCAGGCAGCCAAACAGAATTTAGAGAGAGCTATAGGTCTAAGTTACAGGCAGAGGTTGTGGTTCCTCTATTGAGTGCCATTCTGTATCACCACAGGCATGACATCTACGTGATGGCACAGTAGGAAGAAACATAAACATTCTATTGTCCATACTGCAAGCTATGTTTAGTACTTTAAGAAAAACAAAATTATTTGCTAGTCATGTCCCTGTTTTGTTTTGGTTTTAATGCCAGTTAATCAGAGTATTTCAGTACACTTTGACAAAAAGCAGTTGCTTTCTACAAAGGCCAAGATTGGGTACTAAATATATTTGTTGCATAATACTTTTTTTTTTGTTTTTAAATACCAGTATCCCAAAGAGAACCAAATTACAGTATACGCTTATTCACAGAAAACAATTGTAATCTTTCATAATCCTACATTGCCTGTAACTATGATAAATGTTTTTGACTTGTTCTCCCTGCTTCGGGCATGATACTGTGTTTTGCCGGTTTATATTGTTTTATCACAATGCCTCTGGGTTTGTTTTTTAATGTTTTTTCCAGAATGAATGCATTACAACACAACCAGTGTCCAGTTGCATCATTTGGACCCAATAGATCTCAGAGGCACTAATAATAGGGGTTATTTTTATTCCACTGGTTTTTAAATATGGATATCAATCAAACTGCAACCTCTATCTAGCAGAGCACACCGGTAGCCACATCAACCTTTCTTTAGTGTATAGTATCAAGCTTTGAATAACAAAACACTGCAGCTTTGCAAATTTCAAACCTGAGGTAAACATAATTTCAATATTCAGTTTCAATCCAGCATTAGTCTTTAATTGGTCTACCACTGGAATTAAAAGTCATAAGTCTGTAAACTCAGGTGAACTTGTGGTAAAAAAAAAAAAAAAAAAGTTTTAGGGCCAGAATTTCTATTAGACCTCAGTTATTTCTCATTAATTTAATTTATATTAAAAATTATGTGTTTAAGGTACATATATATATATATATTATATCTATATATATATATATATATATATATATATTTATATATATATATTATATATATATAATAATATATATATAATATATATATATATATCTATATATAATATTTGAAAAAAAAGGGCTGTCAAAAAATTAATGATCGTACGGCAATTTTAAAAATTAATCTTTAATCACATATTTAATTGATATACTTAGAAACAAAATAAACTTGTCATTTATAATTGGAAAACATTCACTAGATGGGATCAAAAAATGATAAACTCTGTTTTAGAGCAGGGGCAGTGACTTTTATTGTGCTGATTAACAATTGACATCACAAAGATGTTGCAAAATGATCTGTCAGTCTTGGGCAGGTGTTGTGACACTTGGTCTCCCAGTTTGTGGTCTGCCATTGACAGAGTGTGTCTGGTTATACCGTCTCACCAGGTTTGAAATTGCTGGCTGTGAGCACCCAAGAAGGCAAGCCACAGTAAGCTGCCCTAGTCCAGCCTCCAACATGCCAATTGCATGAAGGCGCTGCTCTCTTGACAGACGTGGCATATTGTTTTTGTTTTTTTTTCTGTGATTTTTTTATTACTTTTATTCAAGTTTGCAATTCAATAGCTGGAATCACTCCATATTCAGTGTCCAATCAACTGCCTCATGAATTAGATGATTAAGTGTATATGCTTCAGTCATAGTCACTCAAGCATGTCACTGTCAAGGGTGAATGATCGAATGATTAATAAGAAACCCAAAACATTTTGTCAATTTCCTTCATTTATATACCCTTTTTTAAAAAAAATAAATGTGTTATAATAGCGATAAGTTTCTTTTGATGTTTGGTATACAAATACTCCATCCATATTATTATATTTATTATTATTATTATTATTATTATTATTATTATTATTATTATTATTATTATTATTATTATTATTTATACAGTTTATTACTCATTTTACTGCATTTAAAATAGTTTCCTGTACTCATAAACTGATATTTTCATTGCGTTTAAAGAAGAAGAAGAAGAAGAAGAAGAAGAAGAAGAAGAAGAAGAAGAAGAAGAGAAGATCTTTTATTAATAAGTTAGAATTGCCTAAATAAAACAAAACATTCACTGAGCAATGGTTATATCCTCCATAATTTTAAATAATATTGTTTAAAAATAAATATGGTTATTGAAATAAAAAAGCTACATAGGTCTGCAGTCGATAGCTCTCCAACAGCACTGGTTGGGTTTGAATTTCTAAGAGTACTCTGCTGAAACTAATGAGTTTCATTTGTTTGTTGTCTATAGCAGAAAAACTACTAGAAAGTGTATTTTGAGAAGTGAAAGCATGTTTGACATGCAGGTGGTACAGCAGACTAGATGCACTCCTGTGATATTGGAACTCACTTTGACAGTAGATACATGTAACCTGTCCAATGAACTGTCTAAATAAGCATCCCATTCACTAGTCCTTCCGTTTCAGTGCTTTGCTACATGATGCGCTTCCGTGACTAATTTTATATTCAAATGATGACTACACTCATTCAATCCTGGACATGTGCCATATTGTATTTGAGCGAACGTTTGGAATCCTCCAAATGCGATTCCGATGTTTGGATGTCTCTGGGGGAACACTACAGTACGCTCCTCAGATGGGTAGCAATATTATCCATTGCTTGTTGTGTTTTACACAACATATCTCTCTGGATGTTGGACTTAGAGGACAGATTACAGGGTTTGAGGGAAGCAGATGCTGAGTTTGAAGTCCCAGTGGTGGAGGTTGCAGATGCTGCAAGTGCCAGGCAGGTCAGACAAAGCCTTATAGACAGGGGTTCACATAACTGGTACGCAGGTATGCATGTGGACCAATAAAAAAAAAAAAAAAAAAAATGCAGACTTAGTTATTGTTGTTTAAGAAGAAAATGCGTACCATCAGTATATTATTTTTAGCAGGAAAGCATTTATAATAAAGACTGTGCTCACAGTTTGAAAGTGAGCTATACATGCCTAACAAAGCTGACTCCACATTTTTCGCCCTTGCTCGCGTGCTCGCACGCGTAGTTATTTATGTAACTTATTTTTGCTTATAGATCCGTTTTTAAATTTAGTATATTCACTTTTCCCCTCCAGACAGCTAAAAAATGTCTAGCCTTGACCATCCTCTTCACGGCTACTGGATGTTTAAAAAAAAAAAAGAAATACACTTGTCTTTCTTATTTTTTTGGTTTCAAAATCCGTTCGCTATTGCAGGCACACAGGTGCTTTTAAAGGGAATGTTGAATGCTTATTGGTTGTAACCTTACACTGCCCCCACTGTGCTTTCCGCTCTTCACAAAAAAAAAAACATACAGACATAAAAAAATTAAAAAATCCTTTCTGAAACAAATGTAATGTGTATAACATCTACTGTAAACCAACTGAAACGTAAATTCTGAAAATCAAACCCATTTTTTGCATTGGGTCCAGAAAATAATGCAAGAAGTTCAACCAAATACTGATACCAATACATTAAAGGGAAACACTAGGGGGCATTATCCAAACATAACAATGGATCTAGTGAAGTCAAAGGGCAATAATTGCATCCCAAAAACCACAAACATGTAAGACACTGTATGTGCACAGGCTCTCAGGGAATCATCCACGTTGTTGAAGTTGACCCACCAAACGGGCCTTCAAAGCCCAGGGAAAAGGGGAGTATAGTAGAAAAATAGCAAACGAGTCCTAGTTAATCTCACACAGCCAATGATAAATGACAAAGGTAGACTTCTGAAATAGAAACACACGACTTTTGTTTTGACGTATGTACAGTAAGGCTTTGTTAGGGGTATCAACAGGAAACCTAATTCGTTTTTGTCCTGTTGTTCATCTTGATAACCAGCATTGGCTTCATTTTTAGTTTTTCTAGTATAAAATGTCTATTTCAAATGTAAAATGTTTAATTCTAGGTTTTTGTAGTCGAGGGTAATAAAAATAACAAAAAGCAACTGCCAGAGTTGCTAAGAGATTCATGGACAGATCTGTTCCTTCAAAAGATTTTTTTTTAAATTAATTTCTTAGCAACTAATATTGTAACCATGACTTAAACATCTGTAAAATACATAGCTCTATTGAACCAACTACAAAGCCAAAGACACATTTCTAATAAGAATAATCTCAGTGCAAAAATATAATCAAGAAATGACATAGTGCAGCGGTTTATTGCTACTGTTTAATTAAAGACTTATATTTTACTCCTCTCTGAAAATGTCCCTTTGCAACTTGCTTCAAAACACACACACACACACACACACACACACACACACACACATATATATATATATATATATATATATATATATAATATATATATATATATATATATATATATATATATATATATATATATATATATATTTCTTTGTATTTTGACTTTATGGTTACAGAAATACCAGTCAATTTATAATATATCAGTAACAAATAACAGTCAATACAGATTACAGTGATATATGAAACTCACTCATTTTAACTGCATTGCTCAGGTAAGGTCATTGTCTTTCAGAGGGTAAAGTCACATTAACATTTGCATATATTTGTATGGAAAACATCAACAGTACAGCATGCATGCTAAATCTGGAGAAGCAAAGGTACTTAAAAATCTAACTGGGGTATTCATAAACTAAACTTAAAAATCTAACATGGGTATTCATAAACTATTATTATTTATTATTATTATTATTATTATTATTATTATTATTATTTATTATTATTATTAATAATAATAATAATAATAATAATAATAATAATAATAAATAATAATAATAATAATAATAATAATAATAATAATAATAATATTTCTTAGTAGATGCCCTTATCCAGGGCAACTTACAATTGTTACAAAATATCACAGTACAATGTATCACAGTACACTAAAATCAGTAGAAAATAAGATCAAATTCAAATAAGAACAAAATAAAGAATACAGTAAATAATTACATTTAAGGGCAAGTTCGACTAGGAGCAGTTAAATTAAAGTAAAAATATTTGCTTATATGAGTAAAGTCCATTAAGAGCACATAGTCAGTACTATAAATGGATTAGAACGATTACAAATAAGAGCAATTTCAAAAACTTGAATATGGATACCTATAAGAGTAAAATCAAGTATAAGATACAGGGGGTAGTTATAATTAAGAGCAGTAGTAGAATACAGCAAGGCATGAAGCAGTTCAGTGCAGATACAAGCAGATGCAACTACTGGTACAATTGGGTGCTATATAGTGCAGTATAGTCGAGGTTTACACAGAAAGGAAGCTGCAACATGTGATAACTCCTATGCAGATGACACCCAGCTCTACCTAAAACTAGACCCTGGATATCCCTCTACCATGGTCCAGTTCTCAGCTTGCATCCAAGACATCGAGGCCTGGATGTCTACCAATTTTCAGCAGCTCAACACTAACAAATCTGAACAACTTCTACTAGGATCGAAAACTCAACACAAGAATCTCAATATTGCTGCCTTGAACCTTGGAAACTGTCTGCTGTTGCCTTCCCCTTCTTGCCTTTCTGTTCAAAGCTTTGGTGTACTTCTGGATAGTAACCTCTCCTTTGATGGCCAAATCTCCACTGTAGTCAAATCCTCCTTCTACCACCTCCGAAACATCTCAAATATCCGTCCCTGCCTTTCCCTCCCAGATGCAGAGATACTCTGTCATGCATTCATCTCCTCTCCACTCGACTACTTCAACTCTCTCTATGGTGGTCTTCCGTCATGAACCATAAACCGATTGCAGCTGGTTCAAAATGCTGCTGCTAGGATCCTTACCAGATGTAAAAAACATGATCACATTATCCTGTCTTGCCCAGCTACACTGGCTACTTGTAAAGTTCATGATTACTCTCAAAATTCTCCTGCTTGCCTACAAGGGCCTTCATCATACAGGTCCAGAGTATCTCTCCAACCTGCTGATCCGCTATGTCCCTGCATGCAAGCTGAGGTCCTTTGACTCAGGTTTGCTTGTTATACCCACGCAAACATGCACCACACTAGGAGAGCACTCTTTTAGCTTCATGGCCCCAACTCTGGAACTCTCTCCCAGCCTTAGTGCGTGTAGCTCTCCCAATTGCTCACTTCAAATCAACTCTCGAGACCCACTTGTTCTCTTTTGCTTTCTGCTCTTTAAGCCTGATATTTGTTATTAGCTGTTGTCTAAATTGCTATTTCAGGTTTTTCATGCAATCTTATTCAAATGATTCTGTATGACACACATGTCCACAATGTTTAGAATTCATATCCAAGCCTTGTATTTAATGTATTATGCCTGTATCTAATATATTTTCATTATTTTTTACTGTTTGTATTTAATGTATTGCATTGTTCCTCACTATCTTGTAATGCGGTTTGTGATGGTGGTCCACTGTGAAGGTGCTATGTAAAATAAATATTGATTGATTGATAAGAGAAAACTGATACCTGCCAGTTCCAAGAACTGGAGGTCATTTGGTCTTTAAGCCATTACAGGCACCTCCATAAAATGGGAAAACCCGGTGGGGCGCACGACGGATGAAATTGAAATGGTGGAAATGACAAATGACTGCTTCCTAACACAATTTGTCAAGGCACCAACTAGAGGGGAGGCATGCCTTGATTTAGTCTTTTCAAATAACAAAGACAGAATAACTAAAACAGAGGTCAGATAACCACTAGCAAACTCAGACCACAACCTGGTCTCATTTGAAGTGCTTTTTAAAACCCCAAAAGTAATGACTAAAACTAAGGTTTACAATTTAATTAAAGCAAACTATGAAGGTATGAAACAGAGACTAACAGAAGTAGATTGGAATAAAATAGAGAAAACATCCACAGAAAAAGGATGGCTGTTCTTCAAAAATGTAGTACTAGAGGCGCAAAACAATTACATCCCTAAAGTAGACAAATCTAAATGTAAAACTAAATTGCCAAAATGGTTTAATAGATCAATTAAAAAAAATATTCAGGGAAAAAAGGCACTTTACAGAGCGTTAAAAAGGGACCAAAAAGAAAGTACACAGAAAGAGTACACAGAACTGCAAATAAGTCAAAAAAGAAGTTAGAAAGGCCAAGAGAGAAATATAAATCAACATTGCTAAGGGGGCTAAAAACAATTCCAAAATGTTTTTCCAATATTACAACAGCAAGAGAACATTCAAAGAGGAGATTAAATGTCTAAGAGATATAAATGGCAAAATCATAGATGAAGGAAAAAAAAAAAAGCAAATATATTAAATGATTACATGTTTGAAGTTCACAAGGAAATAAATTAAAGTGTAATTATTTTGAATTCAAATGTTATTACAGAGTAACTATAATGCTACTATTAAAATAATTACCAATACCTCTTAAGATGGACAACAACTGTTGCAGTTTAGGCTTTGCAGCCCAGGCAATTCCAAATGAAATGCATGTATAATCCTTTTTAGTGCCAGTAGAGGATTATAAGTAGTACGTTTTGTAGTTCGTTTGTGGATTGCTATTTCTTCTCTTTTACATGCCCAGGCTGGATCTGCAGTGTCTGTTTACCTGGGTCTTGATCTTGGTGCAGCTGCAAGATTTACCCTGTCATGGCTATTGCCACTGTGCCTTAATTCAGTAACAAGTACAGACTAAGCCCTGTATTCACAGCACATAGTTCACATTTATTTCTGCTCTGTATATATTTTTTGTTTACTTTGGCTGGGAGTTAGACAATGAGGGATCAAAGTCAGGCCATGGATAGTGAGACCTCTATTGCTGTGCTGAAGTAGCTCCTCTGGTTGTGACCAGCAAGGAGTGTACACTGACTCGTCTTTATAAATAGAACCCATACAAAAATGAAAACTGAATGCAAGAGCAATCTGCAATATTACACTATTCAAAACTACATGTGCAATCCTTGACATATTGGATGTGAATGGAAGAGAAGTCTTCTGACAATCATTTTACATTATTCAACACATAAGCCCCCCAGTCACCAGCTCTATCTCTTCACCTTTTTATGCACCAGGTTGAATAAAAAGAAAGTGAAAACTCTAATCCTTTTTCTAAAAAACAGAGCCGTTGTTCAATGTCATTACTACACAAAAGAAAACTAATAAAAGTTTGACCTTGCCACTCTGTTTGGTGGGAACCTGTGACTTGAAAGTCAAGGTCTTATAGAGAGATAAGCTGAAGAGGGTTTTAATCCTAGCTCTGCTGAGTCTGGCGTCTGGTTAAAAAACTGCTTTTCTTCTTTTTTTGTAACTTGGATTTCCTTATTTGTCATTGTGACAGAGAGCTAGTGAATCCAAGTCATAAATCTGCTTCCCGATCTGTGAGGGTGCTGTATAACAGGAACAGTGTGGCCTGGATTGGATGGGTTGTCAATTAATTTCAGGGAAAGTCGGAAGTCAGCCATCCAGAAAGGAAGCAGTTACAATACCAGAAGTCATCGTCTTAATGTGATAGGCAAAGTGACAATCACGGATTGGAAGAAAAAATGCTTGCAATGACTACCAAAGGGGGTGTTACTGAGAGTATATCAGGGGATGTGGCGAAGCAATCTGTTCTTTTGTTATGGTTACAAAAGGACCTATAAAGGAGAAAGGTAAAATAATTGTGAGTGTTACGTGTTGAATTGTCTGGATATTTATTGCTGTGTTTGTCATTATAGATGGCTAAATATCTGGGAGCTGTCGTTTAAGTCCAGCACCAAACCCGGGCTGCTCTGCACTACTGTTGTTACTGTTATTGTATAAATTCACCACTTGCACTAAGAGCACTCACTGTTGGACTGGTGATCATGTCTGTGTATAAAATGCATGTTATTTAGTATTATTATTTCGGAACTGAACCTTGTGGGTTTTGACTGGGCTTTACACATTGCTGTGTATCTTATCATTTAAGGATAAATAAAACTTCTTTTCACCGTGGAACCATGTTGGGTCATTACTCTACTACACTGCATCAATACTACACTTGCGCACTGCAAACCATTTTGCCACAACCATGTTTGTGCTTTTCATGGCAGCTCTAGACTATTTAAATCTATCGATAATTATACTGTATCAATCCTGATCTTTAATCCAACTGACCACTTTGCCTGACATGTTTAAGAACCATGTTCCATTTGTTATGTAAGTATTGTGTTTATTTTAGGAAGGCAGATTGGAAGGTTTCTGCATGGCACGATCTCAATGTAGCAGATTGTTTTGCAGAGATGACACTTTGGCAGAACCTTTCTTATACCATAGAGGAATTATAGAAATTTGAAATTACAGAGGCTGTATAAAAATTCACAGGTCTGAAATGTCATAACAGGTAGAACCACTTTCCAAATCATACCCAGCATGAACACAATCAAGATGTAATATACCAGTCAATTATAAGCTTGGAATTGCAAGAATTTGATGCCCAAGCAAATTGAAAGCTGTAACACAGGGCAAATCTTTTGATTGATTACACCTGGAAGTGAGTTTGTTCCAAACCTCTAGCTTCATTCTGGAAACTGCGGTGCCAGTTGGTGCAACTGGAGTTTAGTAGAATCTTGGATGTTGTGGTAGTGGGGATTTATACTGCCGGCACACACTTTATATCAGCAGGATTCTTGGCATAGCATTACACAATAGAGAAACAAAATCTGGTTGCTTCTGCTGGTCTGATAGTGTAAATATATATTTAAAAAAAAAATTGAAAATGCAGTGCTCTGAAAAGATATACAATATGTGAAATTACTTTCCAAATCAGACACTACAGTACAAAATGCACATGGGTTAATTTATTCTAGGTGCTTCTTAGCCTTTAAAGAGCTGGGTCGGAGTGTTGAATGTCAACATTCAGTTCCTGATGCCAAATGATTTCTTAATGATGGGATTTCTTATGAGTGTTGTGGTTTATGTGTCTCCCCCTTCCTAGACTTTTATAAATGCCAATAAACCCCAAAATAAATTAACCTATAAGGAGACTGTGGCAGGCTGGCGAGTGGATAGAGGCCCAGAGACAGTCTGTAGTTCAAAAAAATTATTATTATAAATACACAAAAATAAAAGGGCACAAGGGCCAAAACAAAGCGATTTAAACACAAAAAGAAAGACAAAAAGCAAAACTAACAAAAATAACCATTTCCAGACTGGGAAATGCCTTCACTGGCTTTATCAAAATTCAAAAATCACACACCAAAAACCACCAACCTGCTTCCTCAGCTCCCTCTTCCCAAATGAGAAGCAGAGGCCTCCTTTTATGTCAGGTGGCTGGGTGCTGACTGATCATTACTTAAACTAATCATCTAATCAACCCCAGCCACCTGAACACAATGAAGCCAGGCAGGTAGGGGAATTTAACCCCATCCCTGCCAATTTCTAAAAGGGCAGAGCTTTGCTCTGCCACACACCTCCCCCCATGTACAACGTACACCGGCCGCAATTGCCAACTCCCCCCTCCACCCCCCCACCCCAAGAGTCCAATTATGTCCCTTGGGTGGGCTGTTTTGGTGGGTGGTGGTGGGCTGGGTTGATGTAGGAGCCCCCGAGCCTTCTTTGGTTGAGGGGGCCCCCGAATCTCCAAGGTAGTATGGCAACGGTGGCCCAGCTCCCTCTAGTGGAGAAGGCAGCGATGGCGGCCCGGCTCCCTCTAGTGGAGAAGGCGGCAGCGGACCCTCGGGAGGCCTAAAAAACAAAAAGACACTAGCAGCCCCAGGCGATGCGGAGCAGCAGGCAACCCCAGGCGATCCAAATACGTCACCCCTGAGCAAGGCACCATCCTTGGGCCATAGCTCCTCCTTTCTGGGCTCAGAGCGGCGGCTCCTCCCCTCTGGGCTCAGAGAGGCGGCTCCTCCCTTCTGGGCTCAGAGAGTGGTGGCTCCTCCTCCCTCTCTGGCTCTGGGAGCGACGGCGGCTCCTCCCCCCCCTCTGGCTCTGGGGAACGGCAGCTCCTCCTCCCTCTCTGGCTCTCAGGAAGGCGGCTCACCCCTCTCAGGCTCCCGGGAAGGCGGCTCACCCCTCTTTATTGGAGTGACCGGGGCATCTTCCATGTCTACCGCCAGGTAATTAACCACCATGAGGGCAACCTCTGGGAACGATGCTGGGTGGTGTTGTTCCTCCCACTGTTCCCACCTCTCCCCATCTCGATGCCACAGTGTGTTGATAACTATGGGGAGATCGTGGACAAGGTCTGCCTCAGGGTGCATCAACCAGTCCCAGATCTCCTGGGACGGTGGTGAAGGTGGTGGTGCTGGAGGTAGTGGGGTGGCCCCTGATGCCCGGGGTGAATACTGAACCTCTTCCTGGGCCTGGTTATAGGGGCATCCTGCCCAGTTGTGGCCGTCCTCCTCACACCGGCCACACCAGTTTGCCGGTGGCACATCTGGGCAGGACCGCCAACGATGGTCCGCCTTCCCTCACCAGGAACACCAAGGGAAGAGGCTGGCCGGGTTCTCCAGCGGTGGCTGCAGAAGCTTACATTTCTTCAGCTGCTGCTTGTCCTGCCTTTGCCACTGTCTGCTCTTCTTTCCCATTTATCCCAAAAATTCAAAAAAAAATAATAATAATACTGCTCTGAGCCTCTAGGTGGCACTATCCCACTTCTAATACCAAATGTGGCAGGCTGGCGAGTGGATAGAGGCCCAGAGACAGTCTGTAGTTCAAAAAAATTATTATTTTATTATAAATATACAAAAATAAAAGGGCACAAGGGCCAAAACAAAACGATTTAAACACAAAAAGCAAAACTAACAAAAATAACCATTTCCAGGCTGTCCAATGCCTTCACTGGATTTATCAAAATTCAAAAATCACACACCAAAAACCACCAACCTGCTTCCTCAGCTCCCTCTTCCCAAATGAGAAGCAGAGGCCTCCTTTTATGTCAGGTGGCTGGATGCTGATTGATCATTAATTAAACTAATCATCTAATCAACCCCAGCCATCTGAACACAATGAACCCAGGCAGGTAGGGGAATTTAACCCCATCCCTGCCAATTTCTCTAAAGGGCAGAGCTTTGCTCTGCCACAGAGACGTTAAAAAGAAAGTAAAATCCTCAACAACATAGGTTTTAATATTGTCCACATATAGATCTACTTTAGCTAAATATCCCTTTTCAGATTTTTTTCAGTGACTGACAGATGCATCAGTATAGTATGTAATTACTTGCTAACTACATACAATGCGACACACATTGCTATTTTCTTTGGGAAAATGGACAGCTTTCAGCACATAATTACTTTAATAGAAATAAAATAGCTACCACCAGCTTTGTAAAACAAAAAGGGCTGGCATCCTGTCAAGTAATTTTTACAATTTAACCAGACTTTTGTTACTGTTTTTTCCATCAGATGCAGTATATACTAACTTTACCAAGTTCACAGAGGTTGTAATTATAGATTTGTGTTATGCTCTTTTTGTGCTTTATATAATTATAAAATGTAATGTTTTTCAGCCTTAAAATACCACTTTAGTGCTTGACGGTTCCCATCGACATTAAACTAAATGTCAGCATACTTTAGTAACTGAAGCCACCTCATCATAATAACATTCCATGACAAGGGTCATTAGTGAGTCTTCAGGGCAGAATTATTACATGGAAATATAGAGAGATACACAATATTAAAGTTTGGCAGGGGTTTTAAGCTCGGGGTTTCAAAAATGGGTTTCTACTTCTGAACATGATTCACAAATCTAAAGTGACTTTACATTTTGGAGTACAGCTGCTCATCAGGGTTGCCAACTATTTTTATAAAAACCTGCCCACTTCTTCCTGAAAAACTGCCCAAAACCCACCCAGTCAGAAGAGTAAGTTGTGACATCACAATCACCTCTGATGTTGTTGTTCTCCATTGTAACAAATAGCAACTACACTATTTGCAATTGTTTTTTGTGTTTTATGTGCTTAATTACCAGGGATCTTAGGAACCTGTTTGCTGTGGAATAAGGCAGAAAAGCACGGATTGGCTATACTGTCGGATAATTTTTAGTTTTACACTTGCAAAAACCATGCAAGTCTTTTTTTGGTTGTTTGATAATTTGCAATTAATACACCTATTATATATAATCATCAACACAAGCAATTTTGCTTTAAAGATTTACATTTAGTAAACATACTTGTTCAAAAAAACTGCTTCTGGAGTACAGAGGTCAAGGTTGAAATGTACAGTTTACTTAAGTCCAATGCATTTTTACTACTCAACAAGTGGTTTAAAGATGCTGAATATGACAAAAAAACCCACCCTAAATATTGAGTCAATCAAAGGGAAAAAAATCCCATTTAAATGCATCAAGATTTCAGGATGTAACACAACAAACTGTGAAAACATCCAAGGAGGGTGAATACTCCCTTAGGCACTGTAACTTCCTTTTTTTTTTTGTGTATCTTATAATGGCGCGCAATTTTAGCCTTTTATTTTATAACACAGAGAATTTCATTTTTTGTTCGTTTTTTTTTTTTTTTTTTTTTTGCAGAAAACTAGGGTCCCAAACATTCACCTGAAATACAAATCAATCAATCATTCCTTTTCTTTAATCAAGTAAAACCCTTGAGAACAAATTCTCATTTGCAATCCTAGTATCAGACTGTGCCTTTTAATAAGTGCTACGTTTGTAAACCAAAGCAATATGGTACCCACAATGCAATGTGCGTCATATTCACAGATGTTGAAGAGTGTTATTGTTACAATGCTTAGCAACAGTGATGTTAACACTAGGTTGTGTATTATATAGTTTTGTATTTTGGTTTAAAATATCGTTAATACTTTAACACTATTAAAAATATACCCAAATGTAATACCTGCACAAATGCCCAAAACTAGCCCAGAAATTAGGCACCTGTCCAAAGCTATTTTTAATTCTTAAGCACTGTAAATTTAAATACCTGTGTATTTTCAAAAATACTTCAATTATTTCCACCCATACATCACACAAGATTGTGGTGAGCAGTAGCTGTATTACAGGTATAAAGTATTCCATTGCTGTTCTAATGAGATAATACATTGTATCATGCATGAGGTCATTCAGGACACTGGGATGTTTCCCTTATGGTGAATTCAAATGAATGAAGCTTTTCAACAGACTTTCAAACTTTCTCAGCTACCATTTAAACGCATGTAGACCACAAACCACATAGTATATGTTATTTTTTCTTACGCATATTAGAATATGATACAAAATAAAAGACAAATACTTTTTTACAGTCATGATTTGTAACTAATGTGATGAACAGTAGCCTTTAAAAGAGTTTTTCAAGAAAATCCAGAAAATATTGATGACATCAACCAATTTCACGCATTAAGGTATAAAAGAGACAAAAGCTTTTTTTTTTTCATTTAAATAAAATGTATTAAATATTTGCAGCAGTCCCTGTCTTGCCACAGAAGAGATTTTTTGTTTGTTTGTTAGTTTACTTTACTGAAATATTTTATTTTAGATTATGTAAAGAATGTATTGTAATTGGGTTGTAAAATACATAAATACAAGATTATAAAACAGTGTAACAAGCCATTTTAGGTGGCAAAGCAGGCAGGGGTGTCATTTGTTGGTCCATTTGGAAAGATTCACAGAAATCTTTTGCTTACAATGCATTAATTAGAATTGATTTATCAAGGAGACTCCAGGGAAGGCAATTAACATTTAAAAGGAGGATTTAACTAATTTAAAAAGGGTTGTAGTGTGCTCTGTTTAAATGGTGCACAAATATCCAAACATGACCTGACTGAGATAGATACAGTAGTACAACTCCACATATCCGACTTCCTGTGGACTGGGGTATAGGCGGATATGTGAAAAAGTCGGATTTGCAAACATCTACAGAAAAAGCATTTACACATCCATAAATAGGATAGTGAACAAAAACAACATGCAAACTGCTTTAAACATGGGGAATGTTTTTGCTTTAAAAGTAAGCAAATGTAAACAAGATTAATTAGGCTACAAATACACAGTGTTGCTATGCTGTTTGCTATAAGCTATCTCAACGTAAAGCTTTAAAAAGAAATAATACAAAACAAACAGTAAATGCACAGTAACCTGCAATTGATGGCTTCTTTTTTAACTCTAGAAGTCCCTACCTCCCTGGTTCTGCTTTCTTAATATCTCTGTCACGGTACTTTGCGCTCTTTCTTGATATTGCTAACAGTCAATAAGCAGCTTGGTTTGATTCTTGCTTCGGCTGTTTTAAACAAATGGCTGGTAAGCGCTGTGTTTATGAAGCTTGCTTGGTTTAATTCAGATGCATTTAAAAGCTACAACAACACGCTGCCAATATCTGCAACCGTGCGCTCCATCATATAAACACAATGCACAAAAAAAGCTTTTTTGACTGGTGCATTGAAACGTCACTGCTGCAGGCAGCTGACTGACACATGCACACAGTCCGCCTCTCTTAAAGGGGAACGCACCAAAAGGCTGATTGCTATAACACTTTCTTTCAGTTTCCATCGCGGAAGCTGTATTTGCTGCCAATGCCATTACTCTCATAGCCTACTTTTAATATTTATTTATTTATTTAGCGAGGAGGTTAATTGATCAAGCTGGTTATGTGATGGTCCGATATGCGACGTTCCACTCTACATGTTTGTGGACATCGGAGAGCGACACCTCAACACATTTTCTGCACCCTTGTCCTGTCATAGATTGAGGAAAACACAACGGTCTGACACAGGAAAAACAGTTGCGATATTTCCCCACTCTTCTGAAGGAGCAAAAATATACTCCCTTGAGATTTTAGTAGGAGGCTGCCTGCATTGAATTGGGTAGCAATACTGTACCCACTGTCATGACCTGAATTCTATCAAATTGGAAATAGTTTGAATCATCATTCTTCTCCATATGTGGATTGCTATTCTGTTATACCCTTGATAATCATGTTCTCAGTAACCCAATAGCCAGGACTTGGTAAAGCTGTATTTCTTTTTCTGGATACACACTGGTAGTGAGGGAGGAGGGGTTGGCTTTTCATTGATGACAGTCAAGATTTAACCTAATGAATTCCCTATATATAACAAAAAAATCTCAACAACATGTCAAAATGTTGATCATAATTTTTAGTTTCAATTTTGGACCAGTATGTAAAATCACTTCCCTTGCGCACTCACATGCTTTTACTGTTCCGATTGTAAACTAATTCCTGCTGGCTTATTACTGAGGATAAGATTCTACTGTCCCAGCTCTTTAGAGATAATGGGGACTCAGGTTATGTAAAGAATGTTTTTTTTTTGTTTGTTTTTTGTTTTGTTTTGTTTTTCAAAGTCAGTTTTTATGAATAAAATCAAGTTTGATATTCCTGAAACTGTTCTGGAATATTAATGGTTTCATTAATAACATTCAGGTTACTTGACGGGACAGTTTTGTGTACTTTTGAAACATTTGACCTTTTTTTAAAAAAAGAGATCAAATCTATCAATTTTTCATTCTTAATTGACAAATAAACTTAAATTTGTCACAATAAGTTACAGTCTTTACCACCTGCTGCAATATGGCTTTGCCACACGCCTTTATCTTGGGCCTCATGTTGTTTATTATTTTTGTAAATTAAATATTAAATGTTTGCTACAAAATGTTGATGACACCATTACACAACTGCTCAAGCTATAGATATTTACAATCAATAAAATTCAGGCAAACTCCAAAACTGATTGTTGCCATTTTTATTTGAATATAATTGATTTGAAAAGCGGACATGTGTTTATTAGACCTCAGAAGTCTCTTCTGAGTTAATACTAATATAAAGAAGCAGGTGTTATTCTTTACAAATATAATGTAGGAAACAGTAATTTGGAAAGCTTTCAGCAGAATAGATTCAGCTTCTTAGCCCCCATAGTTCCATCAACCTAGAGACTTTCCTTATAATTATTTCAAAGCACCAGTTTGAATTCCACTAATGAATATTTCACTTTTTTTTTTCAGTTCACATCGACCAGCTTCACAAAAAATCCCACTTTATTTTGAGTGTATTGATTTCCTGCTAAGTAAGAACCTTCAGGAAAACTGGTACCATACCCCCCCCCCCCCCTTCCAAGAACATTTGAAGGAGTCTAAAGGCACTGCACTGTTCCATTGCACCCACCACTTCATTCAGCCTAATTGCACAGACCACCCAACATAAGCAAAATAAAAAACCTGGGGGAACATGTATCAAGATAGACCGATGCAGCACTTAACTGGCAGAGTGCAAAGTAGTAGACTTTGTTTTTCTGTTTTTGCCGAGTCAAAGTATTAGTGTTTTTCTTTTTTTCTTTTTTTATGAAGCGTCCTGACTGCAATTACCTGGAATAATCATTTGAACTATACCACAGTGACAACATTTTTGGATGCAAACACACCGGAACATCCACGTATTTGGTCGAACATATTTCACTTGTCGCCAGTGAGACTCCACTATTCAAAGCTCTGATATCTGCTTCAATGTATTGGTAAATTGGTATCAATAAAATGTTTAAAACTTATAATTTAATGTCCAAATGCAAGATGTGAAATATTGATCTTGACCACTTTTAACTTTTCACCACTAAGCAATGACCAGTGGTTTGAGGCTTGAGGAAGTGAACAGCTGTTGTAATGTCAACTGCTAGCATGTAGTAGTAATTATTTCAAAACAAAAGAACAAAGAAAAAAAAAAACATGCTCTGGCTCAATTACGATAGTAAAGTAACCTGACTTCTATACTTCTCAAGCAATTCACACCTAAAATGTATTTTATTTCTCTGGGTCAGTTTAAAAAGAGTGTATTTGTGTATGTAACAACTCGATGTAAACTCTTCCCTCTGTCCTCCCTCCTCCCACTCTCTCCCCTCCTGCACTCTCTCTGGTGCCCTCTGGAACTGTCACTCTTCTGCTAACAAAGCTGATTTCATCTCTGCCTTTGCCTCCCACCTCTCTCTCGATTTCCTTGCTCTCACTGAAACCTGGCTCTCTCCTGATAACACTGTAACTCCTGCTGCCCTGTCCTCTCTACACGTCCTGTCCCATACTTCGTGTCTCACTGGACGGGGAGGTGGGACTGGTCTTCTCCTCTCTCCCTCCTTAGTTTTCTATCCCCTGACCTCTCCTCACACCTTTGAATTTCACGCTGTCCAACTATCCTAAATAATAAAACAAAAGATTTAAACAAAACAAAAGACACAAAACAAAAGGGCACATTGGCCTAACAAACAAACAAACAAACATACAAACAAAACACTAACAAGTATCATGCTGGTTAACAAACCAGCATACGTAGCAATTGTTTACTTTTTTACCAAACTCAGGTCTCTCCTCTGACACTCTTATTCTAATAAGCCTGGAGTGCGTCTTTTTATAGTCTGTGGCTAGAGCCTTAATTACCTAATTTAATACAATAATTACCTGAAGGCTCCAGCTACATTCCCATTAGGGTCCAAGGGAAGGGGTTTCAACCCCATCCTCACCGACTACACATTATAAGACTGGCTTTTTGCCGGTCTCAAACAGTAAATAATAATAATAATAATAATAATAATAATAATAATAATAATAATAATAATAATAATAATAATAATAATAATAATAAATGAAAACATACATAAATAAATACCATGGGGTGGGCACTTTGCCTAACATAATCCCAAAATATTGTATCTTGTCACTTTCTTTTAGTATAAAGAGTCTGCTCAATAGTGCTCTTTGAATGTTGTTTCTCAATAGCCTGGACCACCACTGTGTATTGATTTAGAAAGCCAGCTATATAAGGGTGGTTTTAATGAGACAAACTTGATGTTATGAGAGTCTATTTCTCAACATTATAGTACATTGTGTGTGAGTGGGGAATGGGGTTGGGAGGGCAGTATAAATATTATAGAAAGCATTATTTCAGTCATGATAACCTCTAATAAAAAAGGCATCGCAAGCTTATATTCTCCATAGATTTGGGTTTACTCTTGTGTACTGTTTGAATACAATTCTCCATGCCAGCAGCAGCTTCCACTGGTGATGAGTGGACAAAAAGATTAAGGATAAAACACGCCTTAGATAAGTAATATTTCCTTGGAGCCTGAAATATAATAGTCTGAATCAGGTGGTGAAAGATTTCACTTTGACGCTGTGTAAAGGAAATTTCCGCACCATCAGAATCCCATCTGTGCTTGTAAGCAATGCCAGGATAGGCCAGCATCCAGTTTATTTATTTCACATTTGTTCTTCATTCCCGGTGGGTAATAGTTTGCTGAGAAGTGCCATTGACTAAAACATACAAACATTTAAGCAGTGAGGTGCCTTGACTGTAAAACAGTCCCTGCATCCTCGCCTATCGATTTCTTGTCAGGGGTAACATAAACACAGGAACAGGAGAGAGTACCATCTTTATCTCTACTTTCTAATCACTAATGTGACTGATAGGCAAGGCTACAGCAGACCCATTGCCCTGATTTTCTGTCCTTTACATAAATAGATGGCTATTAAAACAGCACCACTGTATCTGACGTCTCGCACATACAGCAGGCTTACTTGGACATATGGCCCTGATAATACTGTAAGCATCCACAACAAAAGGCAATTCATACAAACATATTTGAAAATGTCAAAGGTTTATTGCCGGTGCTGAAAGTTTAATTAAAGGTCAAATGTTGTAACAAACAATTGTGTTTTTTTTTTAGCATTTCAGAATGTTAGTAAATTAAATAAGAACCACTGCAATTTTACTACTGATACAATTTTTATTTTCTTTGAGCAAAAGCAATGTGAAAGAATCATATAGAAGATGTTGCCGGTTGATTAGTTTGCTTACAAGGTATCATCTCATTGATTGATAGAATCTGAGTGCATTCTGGGCACTGTGCATTAAAAGAAATGGACACATTCAAAATCCTGTGTTGCTTTAACAACACCTTGGAATCATTTAGTTGAAACTTAATATTTATTGTAAATAATAATAATAATAATAATAATAATAATAATAATAATAATAATAATAATAATAATAATAATAATAATAATAATAATAATAATAATAATATATTTTTTTTCAACTATTTGTTAACAAAAAGCATATCACCAACTAAAATAATTTACTTCCAGCTAGCATATTTGTGTTAACTTTAACCAGATTGGGTTCAATCTACTATAGTCAAAATTGAATGAGGGAAGCTTCTGAAGGCTAGAATAGTCTTTCCCCAGTTACAAGTATAAACTTCCTGGTTCCTTCTGTCACCTCTCTCAATTGATAGACCAACTAAAATTTATAGCATTGTGTTAACTTTAACCCGATTGGGTTCAATCCTACTATAGTTCAAAAATTGAATTGAGGGAAGCTTCTGAAGGCTAGTAAACCTAGTCTTTTAACAGTTACAAGTATAAGACTGTGGAAGAGAGGTCAAATGTTTCTAGAGAGCGAGTGACAGCAAGTCTCGACTCTCTCTCTCTCTCTCTCATCCATTCAATTCACTAGTGCACTGGGCTTAATGCAGACAAAAGACGAAAGAAAGTCTGTACCTGTTCCAGTACACAGTGGAAAGGTTATCAGTTTTAGCAGACACAACTTGGATCCACAGAAACTTTGTTAAAGCTGCAGTTTATGCAATTTTCAACCAAGGGCCTAAGTGGAAGAAACTGCATTAAAGTTCTAATCTAACTGCAGTAAAGTTCTAATCTAACTGCAGTAAAGTTCTTCTCGTTTGCCTTGTACTTTTGAATCACGATTCACAATAAAACATGGAAAATGTAAACAATGTAAATATGCAGGAAGTTAGCTATGTATAACCATAACTGCTTGTTGTTCCTGCGTTTTTTTTTTTAAGTGTGAATTTTAAAACCAAAATAAAATGAGAATGCTGTTCATCAAAAATACCACTAATACAATTATTGTTATATTTATAATTAATAATCAATATAGAAAGATAAGGAATTTACAAATCCAGTTCTAAATGCCTTATTGCATTAAAATGGTAGCCTCTTTTAAAACATATAAGTGATAAATTGTACAAAATAAAAACCTAATTATGCAAGTATGAATTTGCTAACTGAAGTAAGGAAGCCAGTAGATATACTCTTTAATTATGGCATATCAAAATTATACTTCTCATCATTATACAGTACAGATAATGCCTCGAGCATGTTCCCAGTGTGCCCCAATTATTGCAAAATAAATCATTAATGTCATTTAGATAGGAACACAAACTGTATTGATATATAGTTTTTTATCTTCTCTTTAATTTCCATCTTACGGTTCGTCGTATGTAGGTCGATTACAGTTATTATCCTTCTGGCCTTGTGGACAGAGCTATAGGGGTCTTGTTACGATCAAGAGACAGTGTAGAAGACGGTCGTACTTATTTCAGAGGTTGTGCGTATGTAGTTAGAAAGAAAGTGTCAACCGCTGCTCTGTGAAAACCGCAACTTCCGTTAGACTGGTGTGTATGGTCTTCGATATGTCTCCGACTAAGAGTGTCCAAACTTTTAACGGTCGAGACTGTGGTTGACAATTTCAACGATACCGTTGGCTCGTCTAGTTCTTTATTATACCAACCTGGACTTTGGACTCATGGGATTTCAGAAGCTAAGAAGAATTGATTCAGTAAATATATGGATTGGTGACCTCCACGGAAGCAAAGAGGCTGTAGAACATGGTGGTGATGACTCAGAAGTGGAGCACATCTTTCTGGGGTAGAACGAATACAGCAGTAAAATGTTAAGAGGAACTGTGTTGCTGGTACTACATTGAATATGGCGTTACAAAAAAGTCCAGTTTGCTGTGGACATGAATGATCCAATGTTACTATGTAATTCCTTATTTAATTTAAAAAGAATGACCTTGATTTAAGGTAGCATTAATAACATATTTCACAAACCATGCTTACTGAGTGCATTCTAATTTCCCTTTTCATTTATCTTTCAACACATTGCAAAAAGGTTTTAAAGTAATCCATGCTAACACGTGTGGTTAATAATGCCCACAGTACAAGGTTCGTGAGCCAAATATCATTGATTCCCCACTGCTTCATTTCTCTAATAAAGCCTTTGTGGTGGTCTTGAAAAATACATATGGGAGACAATGTGCATGTGTACACCTACTCCACACAAAAAGTTTCAAAAACATCAATTTGAAAATACCATTTTGTCCAATTTTCAAAAGTATCCAACCCCTCTCCTTCAAAGAGCAATTTCTACACAGTAAGTGGACAATTTCAATGCATCACCAAAATGGACATTTCAAAACATACATCAAAGAACAGATATACCGTAGGACACGTCAAAGCTTCTCACATATGGAAAAATACAAATATGGCGACATTAGTTATATAGAGCCATTAAATCACTCAGGAAAAAAGACAGCCACATTGCTTTAAAGGGGATTATGGTAGGATTACAATGTTAGTCATTATCAAAGCCAGAGACAGTATTAAAAGTTTAAAGCACTAGCAAGCAACTTAATAAAGTATGTGTCACATATTTAATAACACGGATGACAAATCAGTGAAATGTTCAACATACCACTTACTGAGAGAAATAGTTTAATTGCTTGCATTATTGTTTTCTGATCTTTGATTGACACCATGACTTACGTAGATCAATTATATGCTTGTTTGATTGACACCCACCCCTGGAATGTTTGTCTAAGGAGCATAGACAGCATTTGTTGTTGTGCTTACTGAATTAAAAAAAAATCTGTCATCCAGAGCTTTTTTTCTGAAAAATAATATTATATATGTTTTACTTGTTTTAAACATTTTACATTATGTGTACCTAATTACAGTGTATTTACAGAATAGTTATTTAGTAAAGGCATGTGTACTTACACATAATCACAGTTATTATTCGTAGTTAGAATGTTAACGTGGAAATATTTGTGCACGATACAACCCAAACCCGAACCCTTTTCTGATACAATTGTGTCCTTATATTAAGTACATTGTAACAGTGTCATTTTTGTCTAAGTACCCATGTATTTACTAAGTAGCTACTTTGTAAATACACAGTACCTTTAGAGACACGTCATGTAAAGTGTTACCTTTAAATTAATATCACTTCCAATAATATAATGACCCTCTTGAAAAAGCCTGTTTAATATTGTTAGACTGAGTGAACAAATTGTGGAGAGGATGATAAACATGTTGATAAGCAGGTGTTTGTGATGCTAATGAATAATAGACTGCACATTTTAGATACATAACTGTACAACAAATTAGAAAGTGGGAAAATAGTACATGATGTAAACTTCAAAAACAGCTTGTACTTGTACAGCTAATTAAAACACAGATTGTAAACACACACCTTAATTTGTCATTTTCTTTGGGGAAAAAAATACATACATATAATATATATATATATATAATAAGATATATATATATATATATATATATATATAATATATATATATATATATATTGTTTCGTACAGTTCCTAATAACTGTAGAAATTCATTTTGAAAACTACATTTTTCAGATGGGGAGGTATTAAAATTCCTCTTTTCTTTGTTACACTCTAAAGATTCTTCCTTCTCACCAGAGAACCCATTTTCTGTATTACTTTCGTCTGAGGTACGTAAAGAAAATTAAAAATAATGCGGCATATATAGATAGGACAAACCACTAGGTAGTTTATAGACAGCAACAGTGTTTCAGGTGTGTCTATATGTTCAATCATTTGGGTGTTATTAATTATGCAAAACAGTAAAATGTATATTTTATTCACCAGTGTTATGACTCACATTGCATAACCACAAGTTTAACCCTAGCAGTGCTCATTTGTTCTTGCTTTCAGATCTATGGTTTCCAAGGTTACTTCAGTTTGCAGCCAATCACAGTTGCAAGTTCTCTATTGTTTTTCACCAACAACTGGCTGATGATTAAATTAGCTCCTGGAGCACAATAATACAGCTGTGAAACATTTTAGAGAAGGACTTGAAGTGCACATTGTTTTAATCAGTAAGATATCACCATATCCAAAATACTCTTAACAATAATTCTCAACATCAGTGCAGTAGTGCCTGTGTAGAGGTATTTTATAGTTTCCATTGACACATGAATCTTCAGCTGTTTTTATTTGAGCAACTTACTTCAAGGCTGTAGCCAGCTATGAGGCACCCGAAGCACAAGCCTCGGTTAAAATCATACTAATAATTATTTGTTTATGCTCTCTTACACGTTGCTTAGCTACAGTGCATGGGCAAGACTGCAACACTTTCATAACTTCATGCCTTGCACTGATAGCTTCAATTCTGATGTACTCTAACTGTTATGTAACTCATACATGGTTTAAATAAGAATTCAATTGAAAATGATCAATTGAAAATGACCATATAATGACAGCAATGACTAGGGGGTATGTTTTCTTGCTCTTATTTATTTTATTTTTTTTATCAAGTGCATGATAAAAAGTGGAAGTTCAATATGGAGTGGATTTACAAAAACAGTACATGCTAAAGATGAGCTATACACATTCATGCAGCTTATTGAACCAATATAGTTATAATAGGCCATCTACAGTATGTTTGATTAAAACATTTAACCATATTTTTTACCAAATGTTTTTAATTTTTTATTTGAACATTTATGACCTTTACCACTTTAGTGTGATGTCAATGCACACCTCAGGACACAAGTACGTTTGTTGTAAACTCTCCTTAAAAGAGCAGGTCAATGCAATTGGAATGGAAGTTGTCTCTGGCATGTGTTCAAGTAAAACAGTCTGCACTATAAAATGTGCTCACACACTTTGTTTACTTCATCTGCTGAAATGTAATCAACTGATCATTGAACAGAATCAATACATCGTCTAAAGAGTGGCAATAAAATATCTTTTAACTAAATACGCTGCTGAGACGTGGAAATCTTTTAATATTTGGAAATGTTCACATTTTCCAAGAGGAAAAAAAAAAAAGAAACCTTAAACTCCCAATGAGTTGAAGACACACCTTAGAATGTAATGTGTGGATATGTATTAGACTGAAGATGTCCAGTTAATATAAGATAATCTGCAAATGTTTAATAAAATAAATCTCCATTTATCAATTGCACAGTAGGACTGATTTCCCCAGTGCGCGCCTTTAAATAATGTCACTGCTTCCAGTCACGCAGAGGAATAATCAGTTCCTCTTTAAGCAGAGCTGGCAGGATGATTTATTCCTACTTTCATGCCCAGATTGGGGTTCTCATGTATTTAACGGATTGTGTCCCGTGGAGAGAATGATGCATAAGGGAGGGGGAATACACAATCCAACTGCTCAATCCAAAATTAATTTTAATATTTGACAAATCAAATCTACTTAGCCAGAAGTCTTGACTGTGTGAAATCACAAATCTATGACACATTCATAACAGCTTTTTTGGTTTTAAATTAAAATACCCTTGTGTATATTAATATTGCCGCTGTGTCAATATGCACATCAGTGTGAAAGCAGAGCTGTCCCATTATTCTTCTGAAACAGGTAGCTTCATGTTAAGCTGCTGCATTGTGAGCTGCTGCATACCTACCAACATGAACTCAAAAGATGTCTGATCTAAAGATAAACCCTGCAAAAAATCTGTCTAAGACTAACTTGTGAATTTTAGCTTGGAATAGGAATCAGTGTGGTCTCTTATTTGAGCAAAGAATAACAAGCTAATATATATTAGATTTGGGTCCCAGCTCAGTAACTGACAAATGTATTCTCCTCATACACTATATCTGTCTATCCATCTAGCTAGCTGTTTAAACAGATACTATACACTCCCATATCTTCAAATTGGTCAGTCCAATGTGTATATATTTATGTCAAAAGATAAATGTGTGTTCTATATTAAACTAGTTACATTCAAATCTAGTGAAGGTTCATAACATTGGGGTGAATAATGATGCACAGACTTACTATACTAGTAGTTGCAGAACATGCCTCTACAATTTGCATTGCTTATGAAGAGTACCCCACTATACTGTAAAGGTAGTTACAATACACAGCATGGCTATTCTGCAGTACTTCAAGCAATCTTAAATAATGGAGTGTAGATCTTTTTTTCAATATCAGTTTACACATATGCAATTTATATTTACAATATTGTTATGCTTTTAACGGCTACTGGAATTCAATTTCTGGTTAACTTGTATGTGTTTTTTTGTTTTTTTATAGCGCACTGCAAATATTCGACTAGGAAAGAAGTAGATTCTTAGCTCCAGAAGTACAGAACCTATTACAAAAAACATAGAATTAAACCGTAGGATTTAGAAATTAAAATCAGGTTTCAGCTATTCGGAAAATGTGTCAATTGCTCTCCAGTTAAAATAACTGTGGTTATGATGCTGTAAAATTTTTCACAGTGGCTAAAACCATCCATTAACAGTTATCAGTCTATGAATGTACTGTGAGGTACAATGTTTTGATGTCCTTGAAGCTACAGCAGCAGCAGTTGTTGACACACAATAAGTTTACAGATGAGCTGTTCCATTAATCGCACAAGAAAGGCGTGATAATGATATGCTAATGAATGTGTCCATGACATGAGCCCAATAGCGGGCAATCAACTAAAAATAAAATGTACAAACTCAGGGCAGCTTTGCAAATGGTTCATCCTCACAAATATTATAATTCAAAAATAAATACATGCATAAAGACACAGTGTGTGTTTGGAAATGCTTATATTCAAGCTCTTGCTAAGGCAGAAACCTCTATTCTTCTTATTTATTTATTTGCCATGGAAGGAGTCTATTTGATAAGGGTTTGTGTTCTGGGGTTGCAAGTAGTTTTGCAACCAAATTCACAAAAACATCAATTTGTGATGATCATCATGCATACTGTAAAATGTCCATATAACAAGCATTCTTTTTTATATTGCATTTCTGTATTTCATTGTTATAGTATTGTTTATACTATGCTGTGGTATTTTTGACAGGGTAGTATACAAGAGACACACATTGTACTGTGCAAAATATATAACTCATGGAAGCTCAGTCATGTATGCTATGTACAGTGTGCATGTTGAACACAGAGGGCCTAATACATAAAACAGTGTTTTCATATATTATTTACATTGCCAAAATGTTGCCTGCTATGTAGGTGTTGTTTGCATGCAACTGTTTATGTGTCATGTTTGTCAGCTTTTTGTTTTTTTGCACCAGATTTTGAATCAGTTATATTTTCACATGCTTTGAACTGGTGTAGTCTATGACTAGTCAAGTTTTTGGTCTAGTGCTTTGCTTAATGTCAAAATGATTTTACATTTTAAAAATATATATAGATGATTGTAGCAGTGTGGATTTTGTGTTATGTGTTGCATGTGGTGTGTTAATGTTGGTGTATAGGTGTTGGTGCACGGGATATAAATGGGTCTGTGTAGCACGAGTGATTTAAAATATATTGTTGTGTTTAGGCACAGGGATTGCATAATCACTTCACGTGCAGATAAAGTATGTGAGCACGGGATTGCACAAATGAGTTCACGTGCTGGGATTCAAGTGAATAATGAATTAGTAATTGAATCCTGGCACAACAGTATATATAGATGCAGGATATACTTTCTCAGGGTTCTGTGTTCATGAGTGGAGAACGGGTGTGGAGAGGAGAATAAAAAGTAAGAGAAAAATAACTGCTTCAACATGTCGGAAGCACCAGCAGTGTCTAAGCCTACTAAAAAAGTATATTGTTGCAGAGAGGCAAGCAAAAACTTCTCTTCTATCTCTCAGGATAATGTGACTTGTTCACCCAAACTTTGAATCTCCAAGCTTCTGTTAGAACTACTATATAATTGACTGTGAAGTGCAGCTCCAGGATTGAAAAAACTGTTTTAATTTTACTAAGCCTGACTGAACTAATTTAACTTTAACCTTGCACTGAAAGATATTTCTCATTTCAGTCTCAGCAACATTTCAACCCACCCAGGTTCCAGAGGTGAAAAAGCACATCATTACCATTGCATATTAATAAACTGTCCAGGCCACTCTGTTCATTCCAGATCTTAACAGGTTCTGGGAGCCTGAGCATAAAATATGTGATATTACATTTTGTCTATTCCATTAACCCTGATTTATTGGTTCATCACTGAAAGTGCTCGAGGAAATCTCTTCCATCACTGGTTAGTTGCTATAGTGGCATGCTAGTCAGGAGCACAATTTAAATGCTACAGTAACACCATGTGATGTGAAATATTAGTGGTTATTATTTTATTATTTTATAAATTTCTTATCCTTGTATTATCCATGCACAGTTCTTGTTTTAAACTTATATGTTAGTCTTGCTAGATCCTAACATGGCCACAAACTGGCATTTGTATAGGTCCACTTCACATTGTCCAATAAAGGAGCAGAAATGATAAAACTTAATTTATATATCTGGCCTATATATTTATTACAGTCAAAAAATTATCACTAATCTAAAGAGGAAGATAAAAAAGGAGAATGGTTGAATCTTGCAGTATTTATAATTTGTAATTAATTAAGTTACATTTCCTTCTAGAAACAATTGCCTAGTGAATGAAATTTTATAGAAGCAGCTTGATGTGATTTTAATAACAGTTACTGAAGCACAAAGCTGTGAGCCATGTATGCATTAAAACCAAATTATATTGTATGCTGAAATAATTAGTTGCTTAATTAAATTTAACATGTTCATCCCACCAAACCTATATCTGTGGTGTCACTAGAATGCTGATTTGGGGAGGGACTGTTTCATGACCGGTAAATTAAAAATAAATAAATAGATTACTATTAATGTTTAAACCTTAATAGTAATATACAGTACCATATAAAGTGGTTGTAGTTAACCAAATAATTCCACAAATCTTACCTGCATATCGGTCTCGAATGTGCAGTTTTGAAAGAAACACAGGTTACACTAGATTCAATTAAAGTTATTTAATCTGTCAGACTAATGGAAGCCAATGTAAGTGCACAACAAGTAAGATTTATAGAATTATTGTGTTAGTTATTCCATTTTCAATACAATGCTTATTTTAGCAATACATTAATCCTGATACAATACCCTGCTTCATGATCTCGTTTTGTTTGCACTGTGGTGGATTTTACACATTTTGTATCCATACTTTTGGAATTGGTTTGTATCTAATACTAGCAATCTCACTTACTGTATATTGCACTCTGTGGAGTGAAGGATCAGAGTAGCTTTCAAAGGGGCTGTATCTAGGGTATGGTGTCACTGGTTGTTTTCCTCATTACATCAATTGCAATACAAACAATTTGCCTGTTGACACTCATGTGAACTTGTGTATGCCCTGGAGGGAGCAGACAACAATGATTCAGTATGTCACACCTGTCATCATTATGTGTAATTGTTACCACAACAAAGCACTACCAAAATATCTTATCTGTGTTTTTCAAAAATTCAGTTTGCAAAGCCGATTATTCACGATTAGTCAAAGAAGCCAGGTCGTAATACAATGATACACATTTACATGATACACATTTGATTGTATACATATGTTGAACATAATTGTAAGGAATATTTTTGTTTTAATGATGGGTTATTATTAAGGTTCTAATTCACAAAGCTTTGACTAATTAGTTTAAAAGTTTAAAATAAGTTTAAATATGATTTGGTGTTCTAGACTTTTTTTTTTTTTTTTTTTTTTTTTTTTACTATCAATTAGTTCACATCATAGTGAAAATCAAAATATATTGCAGCCACAGCTTTTTATGTACAGCACTCACTATGTGTGCTGTGTTATTTCACCCCAGTCGGTAAGGGTTAATAATTAACAAAAACTATTGACTAATAGTATAGCTAGACAAACTGACAGGATGAAAGCCGCATATATTAAAGAAAACCACATTCCAAGAGTAAATCAAGTGTAATGATATGGATAATTTTCCAATTTAAATGCGATACATTATGAACTAATTAAAGAGTTGTGCATGGGCAAGACTTTTTTCTCGTACATAAAATCTGTTTAATACAATTTTCTACTAAATGACTTCTTTCTTCTTGAAGTACATTGGGGGCTATGCATTAAAAACAGATGTTTTTTCTAGATTGTCCCATGAATACACACCTTTTATTCCTGATTCATAAAACAACTGCCAGGATAAATAGGACTGGTCCTGTTTCACTGCCATGTTTTTGGTGACAGAAAATTCCAACAACGATACTGGATCTACCATGACAGTACACCCTATTTATGAACTGAAAAAAGCACACTGAGACATGAACAGCCTCTACCATTGCAAACTGTTCAATGGAAGAATGCCACTAAAGATGATAATTCAAACCCTGTACAGTGTTACTTGTCTATTAAAATTCCTGACTTATTCTTAAACAAATGAATGTTTTTTAGTGGTAAAGAGTCTGCAATGTAATACATCTATTCTATTGATCCCTGGATACAACAGTGAGCTAGTATTTAAACAATAATTGATTTCTTCCCTCACAATGTGTTTTGGAACATTGATTTAGCACAGCTGCAGACACACCACTGCTAATCAGTTTGGGGTGGTGAGTCAAAATGTTATTATGAGTTGAAAAAACAAAAAAAAAAGATTGCTTTTTCCATCACTGTGATCTATTTTTAAAGCACTTACCATAAACAATGGCAGAATGGGGATTAGATGTTACTTTTTTTTTTTTTTTTTTTTTTTTTTTTTTTTTAAATACCTGCATGATTCAGCATTATGTAAGTGGGAATTGCAAAATATGTACTTAATTAATTAAACCAAAGCTATGCTTCTCTCCTAAGTGCTCATTGGAACTGCTGTCAGAGAAAAAATATAATGATAATACTAATATTTATGCTGCATCTAAAACCTTGAATGTGTCTGAATATTAATTTGCGAACATAACAGACTAAGAAGATATTACTTTTATCATTCTGAACAAATCATGCACCTAAACAAAAATAAATAAATACATATATAAAATACATAAATAAAGGCCAGTTCCCATCAGGGTCCCATCTTATATATATATATATATATATATATATATTATATCTAAATATATATATATATATATATATATATATATATATATATATACACACACACACACACACACACACACACACGTGAATTTGTCTTTTGCCTTTCGGCAGGAATATTACATGTCATCTGCCTTAGACCAAGATCTTTGTAAATTACATTCTAGTTTGTCAAGGTCTCCTTCCTGATTTGAAAAGTATATCAGACAAACCGTTCAGCACAGGTATACTATATATTTCAAGGAACGTAATAAATATGATGAGGAATGTCCACCTACAGCATGACTTATAATACAAAAGCCATTGTATTTGTCAGCCATCAGTGCATCATATAGTTTTATAGGGAGGTAAACAAGTCCTGGCTTTGCACCTTTGTTCAGCACTTCAACTGAGAGCATCCCTTATGATTTTTGGAGCAAAAATGCAACTCTCTTCCCATGTAATTATAGTAGTAAGTATTTTCAAATTTAAGAAATTCCAATCCAGTTTCCTATCAAAGCCTGCCACAGGCCTGTCAACAATAGATTTAAGACAGGTAGTTTAGTGCCTCGTCCTGTTTATTAGTCAGAGTGTTAAATCATTTTACACCTGATCTTTACAGCCTCCAGATAAGACAACAACAACTGTCTGGCCTGGCCATGCCTAGATTAAAAGCCTTTCCTGGAGGAGTTGTGTGTTGTTCTTTCCACACGGAATGAAATTCAAAATCCTCAATGCAGGGTATTAAATCAGGTACCTTTAGAAATTACAGCTTCAATATTTCATGCCTGGGTGCGGATTCAAAAGCCGTTATTTCCCTGTTATCTAACCAACACACCCTGTGTGAGTGATAATTATATCCAAGGCACATGCGAACAAAATCATTTGGCAGTTTTCTTATGATTTGTTCTGTCAGCTGTGTGTTATTTTGTTTAGAAGGCAGTAAAAAAAAAGTACACTAATCCTCAAATTATGTAAATTAACAGTTAATTTACTCAACACAAATATGTATATACCGCATATTGAACCCAGAAACAAGAGTATTGAGCAAATATTAACCAAAAAACAGTTTGCTTGTCTATAAATGAGAATACAGGTAGATTCAAATGTTTAAAAATGTCTACTATGGTCAGGTTATGAGCAGTCACAGTAAATGTACACAAGGGTAGTTCAGGTTGTAGTTTCGTTTTCTTAGGCCAGTTCAGGGATCAAGGCAAAAAGACAAAGAGCTGATTTGACTGACTCCAATTAGCACCAGTCTTGTTCTGCATTACCTAAGGTAACATTAGGTACTTCAAAATGATTGCTAATCGGGTCAATAAACTGCTAATGGTCCAAAGAGGGAATAAGCTGATTTGAGTTGTTGCTGGTGTAAAGAAATGATTACAGTTCAAATAAAGACAGCTGTGATCCAGCACAGAAGAGGACTACTTGGAAGGAAAGGGAAATACATTGAATTACATTCATTTACCAAGCATTACTTTATATGTAGGCATGCTACTTTCAATTTTAATTGGTAAAGCTTGTTAAATGTCGAATTCCCAAAAATTTTGACTGAAATAAATTTATATATGATAAAATCACTTGCTATTGTTTTTTTCTTACCAAATTTAGAATTTAACAAATCATCTTTAGTTTGTGTAGTTTTAATATTTGCTGACTGTCCCGTCTCCGTTCCGCTCTGAATGGCTAGGGGTCGCTGTCAGTCAACTCAGTGGCTACTGTAGTTTCACCGTCAGTCTTTTCATACTGTTCTGACAGATCTCATTGACTGAAGTAGCGCTGGAATGCTCTCATTCGTTTAAATGACTGTCAATCATCAAACCCATTCTTGCCCATTCTCTGCTTCAATTGAAAAATAAAGATCGAAGGAAAAAAACCTGGTAAGTTCTTCCAAAAATAAACATCGATAGTAATCATCGATTTGGCAAAAAAAAAAAAAAAAAAAAATCGAATAGTAGCAAAGCTATTTATATGGCAGCCAGCCATTGTAGAAGTGGAAGTTTTGTGTCAGGCCAAGTGAAGCGTGAACTCACACCCACACACAGAGGCAGCTGGTATTAACCGTTTTCTGTGCACAGCAAGTAGTCCACAGTAAAATAAGACATATTTGTTTATGTTCAAAATGTATTTTAGAATAAAGATTTTCCTTCAAGTTCACTACACTTAAAAACAAACATTGCTGTAAAACATTATTGCTTTGTACAAAATGTATGCTTACTTTTTTATATTGAGGTACTAAATCTAATCTTGAATACATTTTTCTCTTTTACCGTGCTCTCTGTTGCTTTGGTCTCCTTAGCTGTAGTGATGGAATGACACCTTTGGCCCTATAATTAATCTGCATAAAAGGTTTTGTAGAGATTGTGTGTGCCTTAAACTGTTTCCCTGAAAAGATACACATGTGTTCAAAGTAATTATGTTTTACTGTAGACTGTATTATCTTGTGATCCTACCCTAGAGATTTATATGGAAAAACAAAACTCATGTTATCTGCAACTTCTATAGAAACCATATTTAAATAATAGTCTTTAGTTATAAGGGTGATTGTTATAGATATTTATCACAAATCCTTACAGGAATAGTGACCCACCTCTTACTAAACTCTTCCCTGTGTTCATGCTGAAGGGCAAACCCTTATGTTTTACAACTTGAGTAATACACTCTGAAGTGTGAGATAGTGGTGTGTTTGCAGTGAGGAATGTATCATTGTAGAATAGTCATATCCCTATCATGCAGTATCCTGAATTCTGAATTTCCAATCTCTTTACTTCAAAACCTAGCTCCCCCTTTGATAGTCATGCTTATCTGGAAGACACAAGAGATACAGTGCAGCTAATATATTTATAAAAAGCACATACAATAAGTAAAATACAACTGTCTAGGATTATTATAAATCACCTCTATTTAAAGAAGAGCAGGGCAGATGTATTATAAAATCTACTTCATAATGTTTGAATGTTGGTAGCTAGTCTGACAGTATAAATCATCTATTCAAAAATAGGTTGTAAACAATCATTAATAAATATATTATAATTATCACAATCTCAAAGACAACAGCTGAATAGTCCACAAAACAACAACACAAAACAACTGCACGCTACTTCTTATTATGAACAAGCAGGCTTAAAACTGAAAGGTAAAATGGAAATAAAAATCCATTATATCTGGGGATTCTCTCTCATGCAAGCATTATAAAAGGTAAGCAAAAACAATTCTGCATTGTGTGCACTGACAAAGACTCCTTTAATGCTCTTGCTACAACACGGATGTCAAGTCTCAAGGTTTACCAGTGAAACTCACAGTTTTTCACAATTTTGAGAGTCTCACGACGTGCAATGGATTCTCATGTTTGTGCATAAGTTTGTTATTGTTTGCGAGGCTGCGAAACCCTTTATACATGATAAAGCACATACATTTTACAGTCCGAAAATAAATAAATAAAAAAGAACGTGGTGTGTGAATACATTACCATACGATCTGGCAAATAAAATGACCAGATAGAAAATGTTGATTCATGTAGTTAACCTCCCTTTTAATCAAACTGCTGCTGCGCCTTTTTTTTGCCTTACTGTGCTGGCGCGATCCACTTTTTCCCCAGTCTACTAATTCCCTACTACACAGGTTCCTTTAAAGAGAAGATGACCAATATCCAATACTATTGGGTTATGCCTGTCACAGGTCAGGTATTTACCAAGCATTTTATGTAAGAGCTGTCGATAGGCCCTTCCGGGGAGTGATCTTCTTAGCCCCACCTACCGAGGGAATAAGACATGGAGATCACGTTTCTCTTTTGTATTGAACCCGAGAATGCAAGTGATGCGAGTACGCAAATACTTTTGGGAAAGTATATCAAAGCCACTGCGAGGGGGCGTGAGTGGACAGACGAGGGACGTCTCGCTACCACCAAACTAATCTTTGTCGTGTGAGCGTGCAACCTCAAGGACCCTTGTGTCTAATGAAGGCATAGAGGACTGTACCACATTGAGTCGGTACAACCTGGTGAATGTATTCGGAGTAGCCCAGCTAGCCGCAGTACAAATTTCAGTCAATGAGGAACTCTAAACAGGGCCCATGATGTAGCCACTCCTCTGGTAGAGTGTGTGGCCACCCTACCAGGTGTGGGTAGGCTGGCATTAGTATATGCAGTTGAAACTTTGTCCACAATCCAGTGGGACAGTCGTTGCTTCAAGAGGGTTTGACCCAGGGTCCTTTCACCATGACAGATGAAGAGCTGGTCAGACTGACACAGCGCTCTCATCCTATCCACATAACATCTCCATGCCCGAACCGGGCAGAGGGAACTCCGATGTAAAAGGAGGGGGATGGAAAGCCTCTAGATCCACTGACTGATTCAAGTGGAAAGCCGTGACCATCATCCCAAACACGCATACAGGAGCTGTGCACTGGCAGTCTAGCTCACTAACCTACTTAGCGGAGGTGATGTCTAACAAAAACGCTGTCATAAAGAAATACTTCAACTCTGGAATGTATAGGCTCAAACGGGGCCTTAGGGAGAGCCTCCAATACCATGTCTAGACTCCATTCAGGGAGGACTCCCTTTCTAAGACGTAACCTCTGAGCGCCCTATAGAAAACGGGTCGCTGGTATATGAGCGCCTAGGGACACGGAGTCAATGGGGACATGGCATGCAGATATGGCTGCTACATACATTTTCAGCATAGAGAGGGATCTACCCTCATCTAGCAAGTCTTGCAGAAACTGTAAGATGATTGCTATAGGGCAATAAATGGGTTCATGACCTCTGGCCATACAACAGTTTTGGAAATACCTCCGCTTATAGGCATACAAAGACCTTGTGGAGGGGGTCCTAGAATTCTGCTGTGTACTGACAACTGTGTCTGAGAGCCATAAGGCGGACAGATGGTCCCGTTCAGGGGACAGACCCACAGTTGGAGTCTGCCTGGTTCTGGGTGCCAGAGATTGCCTCTCGTCTGACTGAAGATATCCATGTGCAGCAGGATCATCCAGGGCTGGCCTTGCAGCAGCTGGCAAAGGTTTGCCGAACTTTCTCTAGGAAGAACGGGAACAACTGTATTAGCTGGAATGGGTAAAAGGGCATGGGCCAGTCGTGGGCTAGGGCATTGACATCTAGTGGACCGCCATAGCGGTGGAGGGAGAACCACAGGGGGCAGTAAGTCGCCTCTGCCATGGCAAAGAGATCGAGTCGGGTCCTCCCGAACCATTCCCAAATACGCTCTACCACCTGAAGGAGGAGGTCCACCGCCCAATTCACTACTCCAGGAAGATGAATAGCCCGAAGGGACTAAATAAGCCCTAATTTTGTCTGTTTCTTTTTTACTTCAAATTATTATTATTATTATTTTTTTGTCCAGTTCATTAATGTGAGTAAGAGCTTCATGGGGTGACTGGAGTCTTCACTTCAGTATACAGGTTGCACAACTTATTAAAGATACCTTGGTGATAATTGCTTTTTGTGCATTATTTGTTAGATCAAAATTGTATCGATGTAAAAGCAGCCTTCACTTCAGAACAGGGGCTGCAAAACTCATTACTAGTGACCAACTGACTCCTAATAAGCCCTTTATTGGAAACAAAGTCCAACTCTGGGATAGAGTGTTATCCATACATGATCCACTTGTTTTGCTGCTTTATTACCAAGGTATTAATCATATACAAGCAGCTTGCAGGACCTAATATGGTCAAGAACAGTTTTCACTTAGTATAAAGCATGCATATCCTGTATTAATGTCCAGTAACCTTTTATGTATTAACCCAGTTCAGCTCCAACTGAAAAATATATGATTTAGTGTTATTGAATAGAACAGTATATTTGAGAATAAAAATGATATACCTGAACTGTATTACAAACTTTCAAAGCTGCTGTCATCTTTAAAAGGACCTTTCTAAACAAGCCAATGCAAATTGAAGACACAATTAAATATATAATATATGGAAATTGCATTATGTGCTGTATTGTAAACTAGAATAGGGTAGCATTTAAAATAGTTTGGACTTGCGAACTATTCTGATTAACAAGCAATTCATTCCTTCATTCTGTATACAAACTCTCAATACCTTTGAGCACTCTATACACAAACAATATGGTACTTCTGCTAAACAAAAAAACATATATCTTGATTGTGACTGCATATTTTAATATGACAGGCTTGATAAAAAATGAAGATAGAAATTGAAGATATATATATCAACGTATGTCAAAAGATAGTTGTGTAAATGTATAAGACTAGACTGTTGCAAGATGTGCAATATCAGTCTTTTAAGGTTAATGAACTAATGCAGCATGATTATACAGTACACCCAGCTCTGTTAACAGCCCCTTTGACCAAGGCTCTTTGGAAATGTTATTTCAGTCCCAGCCAAGAAAGGTTTCTGAACAACTGTCTCTTATCTGGACAATGCATGATCCATATCTTGTTAGCATCAGTTTTCTGAATTAATTGTATTTGCAGGTTGAGGCCAACTGCAGGCAGTACCTTGGCATGCTCTTCAGCCTCAGATCGTAACCAATGTACTAAAGACTCAGGTTCTCTTACACAAGCAATTAAAGACCAGGTATATTTTGGTTTGGTATTCTGCATGCTGTGTTGCAGTCAAGTAGGCAGGGGTCAGTACCATTGACCCTGTGTGCCAGCCATAACTGAGTAGAGACAACAGAGCGTGCTACACTGAAAAGCCCTAATTTACAGCCTGGTTAGGTCAGCAGGGCTCTGGAAGATACACTGGTCAACACAGGAGACCATGTTAAACAGAAACAGTAAAAGCTACGTTCCAATGAAGTCTGAATCATCATTTGAAATATATATATATATATATAATATATATATATATATATATATATATATATATAATATATATATATATTATATATTATATCTATATATATATAAAAATAAATTACAGTTAGGCACATGACTTATAGCTTTAGAAGAGAACTAAACCCAATTTGTTATCATCGATGCAGACATTAAAGCTAGTGAAGACTGAAACGCACCATGCATGTCTTCTAAGCATGTGGTCTTGAATTCAACATGAATGCTGTATTTATTTTAGTTTTGAAACTTCTCCTTTAACTGTAAATGGAAGTAAAGAATGGGGGAGCATGTAGAAAAAAGATACAGTAGAACTAAAAACATTCTATGCTTTCAGAAATAACAGCCCAAATCTTCAAGACCAGTGTCACTGCGACTCATATTGAGACACATCACAAAAGAGTGCCTTGCATTTTTTGCAACCCAAGACCGTTTCAGAAGAAATCTGATGACAGTTTGATTCAATTACATCCTGTAAATTGGTGTACTCAATTACCAGAAACATTATCCACTAGCAATCTGCTAATATGCATACCCTATATGTGTAAATACATATATCAAGTTAGAACAAAGGGTGGTAAAAAACTACTGTGACTTTATGTACTGTACATCAGTGGTGTAGTGGTAAATACAAAAGTGGGTAAACGCCCCTGTTTGGTAGAGTTGAACAAATAGATTCAACAGGGACAGGTTGAACATGAACAGACACATTGTTATTGATCCTCGGCCAACCAGAGTCCCCCACGCAGTCCTTTCCTTCTCAGGTCCTGTTCACGTGAGCAGTCCCATGAGGGTCCTTTTGTGGGGTAGGATGAAGGGTACTAGCAGGTCCAGCGTGCCTAACAACAGAACATTAACAGAACACGCACTTTCACACACACACACACACACAGACAAACAGAACACGCAGTGCAGTGGCCACGCTCCCCTGCTCGCGCCACAGTTCTGACTGAGAGCTCTCACCTGTCAATCTTGCGCGTAGCAGCACAACAGATGCTCACTGTTAAAATATCTTGTATTTAAATTTGCACATCACAGGACAGTAGAAATGAGTAAACACTATATTGTCCAAATTAAAAGTGGGTAAACGTCGTTTACCTCCGTATACCCTCGCCTACACCACTGCTGTACATTATGTACAGGACAGAACTTCTGGTATATCTAGCATATCACAGCTATCCTAAATGTTGGAATGCAATTATTTTTACATTTCTGATCATATACAGAATAATATCCCTCAAAAATAGCATTCAAATATCTGTTATAGATTAAGAGAAACATGCACTCAAAAAGTGGAAAAAATTTGCAAAACACAGTCATTGAAGTTGGGTTTCGATCTAGTTGCTAGTGACGCAATCACTCCAGCTAAGGCAGGGACTAATTACCTTCATTGCTATAGGGTTGTATGGACTGAAACCAAGGGTGGCCTTGTGGTATAAATTCCCAGCTTTCAGATTGCCCCTGGAACAATCCCACTTCCAACAAAATTACTATATATATAATTATTTTCAATTATGAAACATTTTAAAATATACAAAATAATAACAAACAGTTATATTTGTCCAAATAATTTTATATGTACAAAATACATTGATCAGAGATACAAATGTAACACAAATCTTATTATTTCTAAATTCAGTTGGTATTTATTAAATTATTACACATTGTAGCGTGTTTGCAAAAATAAGCACGCTGGAACCTTCAGTGCTTCATTGGGGTTTCTCAGAAAGAAATTAACTGCCCAGAAGGCTGTGTGGGAGGATTCCCCATGCTGATCAAGCACACACTTTGTGCTTGTGACCAAACACAGCAATCACAAACACCTCCCCATTTTGCCTAACCCTCACACGATGGCAGACCTGCACAGCTCCTAACCCCCCTTACCACCCTCTGAGCCCTCCAAGGTACCTAAACTAGCATTCCTTGCCTCTTGCTTACTAGCCCTACTGCAGCCAATGTGCATTCTCCCTGAATTCTCCAGGCATGCTCCCCAGAATCTGCTGTTACAATATCATATAAAAAAGTGATATCCACAACTTTTATATCATTTCTTTATATGATACATCCCAGATTATCAGTTTGTCCACTGAAAATGCTCCAAGAATCAGCTACAAATAAACTGAACATCAATAATTCCAGTAAATCTTCCCTAACATGTATTGCCATATTTTTCGGATATGAAACATGCACACATTATCGTAAGGTGTATTTAGTGCTTTTTTAAGGGACACGTGCTGTATAGGAGGGTGTGTGGTCCAGTGGCTAAAGAAACAGGCTTGTAATCAGGAGGTACCCGGTTCACATCCCAGCTCAGTCATTAACTCACTGCGTGACCCCGAGCAAGTCACTTAACCTCCTTGTGCTCTGTCTTTCGGGTGAGACGTTCTTAGAAGTGACTCTACAGCTGATGCATAATTCACACACCCAAGTCTCGTATCTTGTAAAGCGGTTTGTGATGGCGGTCCACTATGATGCTATATAAAAATAAAAATTATTAATCCTATTAGTGAAGACAATGTTATTCAAGGCCATATTCTAATTAAGGAGGTTGCATGAAAAAACAGCTGAGGAAAACTTTACAACTCTTGACATTAATAATGTAGCCAATAAATGTATGGCATGAAGTTTAAAAAAAAGCTGTTTCAAAACTGTACTTACTATCATATTAGCTAAATAAAGCAGGATTTCTTGTCTATGCAGACGTTAACAAGGGGCCAAGAATAATCCCCCTAGAAGACAACTGTAAAATCTTTGACAGACTTAATGGTGTGTAACCCAAATCCAATACAATAGCTCCATCTTGCAGCTGCACAGCATTTATTGTGAAGAGGAATCTGATTGTTTTGGCTCATGGCCAGAAGAAGAAGGATCCTTGAGAAACATTAGAGTTTATTATTGGTTGTTATCCAGCCTCGCAGAATATCAAATGGGAAATTACAAGATTTAGTTTTGTCCCTGAACCTTTGTCCCTGCTGCAAGACAATGCTTTGTGTTAAAGAAGGCACTCTCTAATCAATAAGACATTTGGGACAACAAATTAAAGGTGAGCTGTATCTGAGCTAATGCAAACATATCCAATTGGGATGGATGGGCTCTCCATTCCCAGGGCCTGCAGGCGACCAATCAAAGGAGCACTTAAACAAGCCGTCATGTTGAACATTAGTCTATCCTTGGGTTACCTTTTCATGTGACAAATCAACAAAATTGCATTTTATAATCTCTGGGCTAACTATTTCTGTATTTCAAAATGTAATTAGATGACAAGGGATTATTGGCACTGGCTACAGTTAATTATATTGCCAGCAGGCTCCATGAGAGCTTTCTCAAACTCTGCAAAGCAATTTCATTTTAATCTGGGAGAGACAGCTATTTGTGCCATATTCAAAGCTAGGTTTCCAGAGTCAAGGAAGTCCAGTAAATTACTCACCTGCTCCACCTAACCCCCTATGATAAGTAAAAAAAAAACACTTAAAAAGATATGGTGACTGTACTAGATCAGGATTAAAATGATTATCCACAGCTTCCACTCTCCTCACTACAATTATAGACTGCTCATGATCTTTTAGCCAATCAGAATGCTTCTACCGACATCTATATTCCATGACAGATCATGGAGAAACCCTATTCATGATATCAGCTGTACCACTTTCAATTTTTATTGTGCTGTTTTCTCCATGTCAGCGCTGTTGATGTCTCCTGTTTTTAAAAAAATCATTCAACTGCAAAGTCCATTCAAAACATTGACATCACAATCGACTGGGCACCTCAGCTACTTAACAGTATTCTCTGTGTCAGCCTTTTCCCTCGTTTCAATACAGTTGACAATGAACTTAACACAGGTTGGCAATGATTAGAAAACAAATTTAGCTGGATGAGTAACTTTAAATTATTTTAACAATAAACTGCATATAATAGATTAACAGTACAGGACTGCAAGCATCTGTTTATGGGTTCTGTTGGCACTCACAGCCTGTAAGACCTTGACATTTTATACAGTAACCCTATAGTAACATGTATGCTGGGAAAATTGTTACTTTCATAAAAACATACGGTAGTATAATTTGTCACAATAAATCAATAAGTACACATTTTCACAGCATCCATATTTTATAATCCTCAGATGTCAAGTTTAAAAGGAAACGTTACATTTGTTTAAACAGTTTTATGATGTTAAATGGTAGTATTACTTAAGCATGGCCAAAAGAACATAGAGCATGCATAATATAAGATTAAACAGGTACGACTGGAATAATTAAGGAATTGGGTTGTTCTAAAGCACCTCGTTATTGAAGTAGTCCAGTTTACCTCCTTGCTGCACTAATGTGCTTCCCTGGTTTGACTCCTAGTTATTAAGGAACAACTAAAATGATTACAGTATTGTGAACATACAAATGTATAACTATGCAAATACATTTTTTTATTAATTGTCTAGCAAGATGAAGAGAAAAGGCAAGATGACAGCTCCTGACATAATCTTCTTCAATTTCATGCTATTTTGCCAAGAATATAATTAAATACAATTTCTCTTCGCATATGTAGCTCCTGCATATTTCTTCAACAGATGAATACCAAACTTTATTAACATTAATTATTTAAAGAAAAAACTTTCAAAACAGTCATTAAATAAACTCATGTGTTACATCTTGGACCAATGTTACTTAACAGTGAAATATCAGGAGTCGCTGCAGTGTTTTCAATTAGAAAAGTACATAAATCTGATGAGCCCATAAAAAGCAAAGCAGAAGACTTTGTGAGGGAGATTTTGCTTGTGCCAAGGGGGGATTTATTTTTTTAATCAAATGGTTGGATGGTGAACCATACTATATTATTGCCCAGAACTAAATACATTCAATTATTAAGTTATATACATTTCTAATATTTAATGATGATATCATAATTCATTGAACAAACAAATTATTAAAAAATATAAATACAAATAAATGTACTGGTATAATTAAAAAAAAAGGATATCAAGGCTAAAATGATTAATTTCTAATCCTGCTTGCTAACTTTAAATGAACACTCTAAGTAGTCTTAATAATAAGTACTCCTGCAATTGAACAAAGAACGATTTACATGATAACATATTTTGATATTCCTTTTAAGTGTTTCAGAACATCCTGTGTTGCCTAGTTCTACAGAACTTTAACACATACACAAACCAAACTGTAACATTTCGATTAATTTTTGTTAGTTGAGACAACACATAGAGAACTGACAGGCACTGCATGTATAGTTTGTACTTATGATCTCAAACACTGATGTGCAAATAATCCATCAAAGAAATCTATGAAAATGTTAATCCATGTGTGACAGAGCAGAGGACCAGCCATCTTGGGTGCAGGTGTGGAGGAACAGCCTGTGGCTATTCTACACTTTTCTATTAAATAAAACAATTAAACAATCAAACATTTTAAAATGTGGCTGTATAAAAGAAGCCATTCTGGCCCCAGGCTGTTCCTCTACACCTGAGCCCAAGATAGCTGCCATCCACCAAACACACATCTTACTAGTGCAGGGCCCCTGCCCTGTCACACCATGTTACAGTGATCCACCCCTAGCTAAACAGGTAATCCCAGTTGACAGTAGATTGGACAAATATATGTAAGACTGTTCAAATAATTTCATTCTGACCAGTTTAAGTAGAGGACCATTGGACCTGTTCACCAAAGCATGTTTCTTTATAATAAGATGTATCCACTATGCCTACTGTGAAACTATCTATCTATCTATCTATTGCCATTAAGAAATGTGAACTTTATGTTTTACAAGCGATTATTTGTCTTACCTTTCCATTATCCTTTTGATCTGCAGTAAATTACTGGATTGTAGTCCTGGGCAAGATTAAACTCGACAAAAAATGTATTTCCACAGCAGTAGCTCGGATTAGCTTTAAGGAAAGGTGAAATCCAGTCAGGATCCTTTCGTTCTTTTAAACTTTGATGGACATTTCCATTCATGTCACTTTTTTTATTGCATCATCAAAAAAGTGACCCTGGTCAGCATTTCCTGTTGCAAATGAATAACCCTGCTAGACATACGAATGTGATTAAATTTAGGCTGACCACAATGCAGCAGTACCTAATCTTTATACATCCAAGCTTTCTCACCCCTCTACTTTTCTGATGACATGACTGAGGTGATCGATAGGACTTAGATGCCACCAGAGGATCACTGATAGTTTGCACAGTAATTACACAAAATTAACCTTTGGTCTCCATCTTTGGTAACAGTGCTTATATACAGCCATTGAATACAAATACATGTAACTGAATCACTGGTTAAAATACATTTGAGAAGATGACAATTTATGCGGCACAAAAGAAGACTTTGAAATCATTGAGCTGGTCTTTACAGAATGGAATGTTTTACATTTCCTTTTCGTATGGAGGGTCTGTGTGTCTGATTGATGTTTTTATATGTACGACCTTGCATGGTTGCTCCCCTGGGTTAGGCCCTTGCTTTAAGCAATCAATTACATGTCATTTTCATTGCACTGCTTCAGTCTGGCAGAAATACGGTAAGGTGATGTGTGTATTTTTAAAATGTAAGTTATTACATTGTGTCCACCAGCTAAAATGAATGTCTTACAATATCAGTTTTGTCCCATAGATTAAAAAAGAAGAAAAATAAATACATTTAGCAAAAAATTTTCAGAATAATGTAGCATCTCCAGCAGTGTCCTGCTTCTTTTACATTTTTACTGCATGTTCTGATTGAGGTAAGGACAGAACAATTGCCAAAGGTCACATAATAACTCGACGCAGGGATAGAAAATCTAATTGTATAGCAGTTTTCAGTCATTCAAGGTTTTACTGTGAACTTAATTTGTCCTGCTTGGGATTTTCTGGGTGTGGTTTTATGATCACAGTCACAATGGTTAATACAATTTGACTACTTGCACCTTTAAACAAAGGTCTTTATAATGTTTGCCGCACTGTATTGTAGGGTATTATATCCTACCTGATGTATTCCTCCATAAAATGAAGCCTCCTATGTATACCAATGCTTGTATTTAGAAACAATGTAAGTTTTGCACCTGGAACCAATGGTTTTTCAAATATATTCTTCAATCAATATATATCCTGTGACAGGATTGATGGAAGATAGCTGTTGATAATTAAGAGATTATACCGGCTCAACTGTCTATTATGTAGACAATCCCAGCATGGTTTGGCCTAAAAATTACTTGCCCATTTTGCAACACACCAAACAAAGTTTATAAAGTATAATTTAATTGACTAAAATACATCTTCTATAAATTAGAAGTCTGAATTGGCAGTTTAATAATACAATGTTCTATGAAAAACCCATTATTTAATTTCCCCCTGTGGTTCTCCTGACAAGCATAGTACAAAGCTGATTGTACTCTCCCTTTCTACAGCCAAACTGTACACTCACTTTAATCTTTCTTTTTTTTTTGCATGAATCCCAGTATATTTCAAACTAGATAAGCTTTTAGTCTACCAATCTAATTAAATATTAAAAAGCATTTAGCAGAAGTTACAAAAGATGTGGTGTTGAAGTAATTACAGCTTACAGTACAATTCCATAAATCAGAACTGAGAACTTTTTTTCACCTAGTATCTTACCCAATGTCACTTTTTATAACTAAAATAGTTTGCTACAATAAGTGCTTCTTTTAAAACAGTTTACAGATGTAATCTGCACAACAGGTAAGATTTATGGAAATATCCCATTGGCTATACAACTCTCCCTTTCGATACATCATTCATATGTGAACAATGATGTAATGGTGACGTTGGACGTTGTTTAAACTCCCATTGGTTGCTTACTAAATAACTGACATCTCCAAAGGCCCCAATAACCAATCAGGGATGGTTTTATATACTTTCCTAACAGTCAAGGTAGATAGACAGAAAGCTAGATGAGTTTTTTTTTTTTGTCAGGAAATTCGGCGATCACAAGTATTAGCTTATCAGAAATCATATCAAATCATCCAAAATGTTTAGAAACCCAAAAATAAATGAACAAAATATTAACTGTAGTGAAATATTCATGGGATAAACATCATGGATGACTCTCCAATCAAAATGCATTTCACTAAAGACCCAGGCCAATAGAAATACCTTTTATTATGAGGTGCACCATTTTAGTATCTTAGGTTTCGGTTTTCATTACTACATCACGATTTTAAAGTGCATCACTTCTGGACAGCATACTAAATTGCTTTACATAACCCAGAATGCTTACCGAACCCAAAATTTATATATATATATATATATATATATATATATATATATATATATATATATATATATAAAAGTGTTTTTTGTTTTGTTGATGAGTTGACAGATTTATCTGACGGTGAATTTCTTCACATTATGCACCGGTCAAAAAATTTGGTGTATTTATAGTACCACTGATACTTTTACAGTTTTTAGGTAGGAGTCACTAAATTACACATGGAGACATTTCTAAAGAAATATGAATTTTCAAGTACACTTTAAAAATGTATTTTATACATTAAAACTAGGTAATCATAGGGCATATTTCATTATAGAATGAAGACATTATTTCTTTATTAATCCTCAGACTCTCCATTGTTTAGAAAGGTATAATATGGTTTACTTTTACACTACACAAGCCAAAAGTCAAGTTATGTCAGTCAGACCTTAAACAGGTAGAATGTTCACCATAGCGAAAGGGTTAATGTGAATGTTTGCCCTTCATGATGTGATTTGCTAAGAAACAGTTTCATAAAGCCAGCTTTGATTACAGGGCTTTGCTTTCCAACATGTGTCTGCTGCATCAAATATCGGTGTCTGTGTGAGTCCTTTATATAAACAACCTATATTTAATAATTAATAAAGCTGTTTACACTTGTTATTTTGCATCTACATCACTAAAGAAATGTTCAAGGCTGAATGTTAAATTATTACATTGAAAACAATGACAAATAATTATGCAATTAAGAAAAAAAAGTTCATAAGTAGGCTTTTTTTGTGGTAAAAATGCTTATTTCATGACTTTTTCACATCTAAAAATAGGTATTTTAAGATATTTCACAATTAAACATAACATTTATTAAACCAGAAAAAAACAGCGTTGTCCTATTCCAAATGTACACTTTTCCCTAGATTTATTATACAACAAATGTTCCTAAATATTTAAAAGCTTACTCAAAAAATAGCACTATGCCAAATTATAGACTATTTAGTTTTTGATGTCCAACTTTTGAAGACATTTATATTCACTATCAGTGAATTATCAAACAGAATAAATATAAAAAAAAATAAAAAAAATAAAAAAACAGACACGTGAAATGTCTCCTTCTTGAATTGGACAGTGCCGTGTTTATCAGAAATATTTCCAATCTTTGATGCATCATTAAAATGTCTTTATATTTAAAGGCATTGTAAGAACGTGTGCAGCTCTCTGCAGTGTGTTCAAGCAAATGAATCCAGCTCACAGGTTCCTAATACAGTGTAATGGGTTGTACGTCAATAAGGCAAACCGTTGCTGTATTTATTTTTAAGTGGTAAAGAATATATATATTTACACTGTTCTTTCATAAATGGGAATTTTGACAGAGAGCTACATATTACACAGCAATTGATAAATCTCACAGAAATCATGAAATTCGTGATAAGCATGAAAAAAAAAACAGCCTCATTCATCAGTAAATCTAAATTGAAATTGTGTAATTTGCAGCTGGATACAGTGTGCCTCTCACATAGCTCAAAACTCCCTATAAACATTAGCTGTTATAGATTCAGGTTACTAACTTTATGTGGCACAGTAAAATATGGAGTGAGGCAAAGCTAGCTACAAAATCATTAAGACGGTTTGGCAAATTGATCTTCTTGCAGCCACATAGTGTTGCGAAGGGGAGCTAAGCAATTTATTACTTAAATGTTAACTAAAATGGTGTTCATTAACAATTAAGTTTATAACACATTATTTTCACTAGCATTAAGGTCATTTAATTGACAAATGCTGTTGTCTTTACATAACAGCACAAATTGCATCTACATTACAGCACATTAATACAAAAAGCAGTGGAGGGTCCCCAAATTCCCCAATCAAATTGGTTTAAAATACATCATTGGAGGCAAACAGCGAATTAGATGACCCTAGATTTCAAAAGAAATGTTAGCTATTTTTCAAGATGAGCAAGCTTAATTCACCATAAAGGCCCTGTGTATGTTAACATGCTGCAGAGTAAGCTTCATTAGCTTTCCACATCCTTGTTATAAGTAAGTGGTGTACTCAATCTGTGGATACCAATGGAATGTCAAAATCTGAAAATGTTATCTATATTACAAATGGGTCCTGTCCACTATTTCCATGTCTCACGGTAATGGCCTCAAGGATGTACTTGCAAAACCTTTGCACCCAGCATGTACTGAAGAATGAGGTCTTCCTGCCATGCCTCTTGCATTTTGCATCAAGGTCTGCATAACAGCACCTTTCATCATTCATAGTCTGCTGACAAGGTACTTAGGGCTCAATGGTGGATTCTGATCACATTATAGCATCCAGAAATGATTTAGCCTCAACAATAGAATAACTACTACCTTTCACTAGGAAAGGATGCTAATAAGAACTTTTATATCACAATCATGTTGTATGAAAATTAATACATGTATTAGTCACATTTTGCATTTGCTGTCATACTGAGCCATGGGGGACAATATCCTGTTAAGTTGTATTAAATAATGAGCACTGACTGGTTTTACACAGAATGGATAAAGTCTTCACAACTGAAAACATTAACATGGACTCCACGTGCCCCATGTCTTTAGGGCAGATAGTCCTGATCAGTATTATAGTACAAACAGATCTCAATCATGCTAACAAGAAGGACTGTACCAAGCTGGAGAATAGCACCTAACCAACACCAACACTTGTGTAGATATTTCTAGCTCAAAGAAGGCGCTTCATAAATATTTCACTGTGTAGGACTTGATTGTAGTATTAATAGTAGTATTAGTAGTTTAAATATAAAAAAATTAAGAAATCCAAGATCAGCTATCAAAAAACTGAGGAAACAGAAGGGTTTTATTTATTTATTTATTTATCATTGAATCACAGGTTTCCTGTATGAATCCAGTTTCTTTATTATTCCATCCAACTATCTAGCCATACCATTTTGTTTAGAATTATTTTGGCATGTACACAGTACATTTACTGGGAGCTTAGAATTTCTTACACTTCATTGTGTACTGTCTTTGAAGAATTTATTTTCCTCTAATTGCAATATCATGTAAGGTTGTACTGCAGCTAGGTATAGTAACTCTCTTACCCCAAAGGATTGGTCAATGCTTGCATGCTCTGCAAAGACAAAGTACTGGCTTATGAATGCAACCCACATAGCTTTTGAATTGCTGCTTTTTATCTATACTTTAAGAGTTCCCATTTTATTTTGCTGCCAATATGTCAGAATGAAGCTTCAGTGCACCACTGAGCCAAGCAGGTCATCGCAGCTTCGGGCACCAACTCAGCTCATGACTGTACATCACTACCCTGCTTGAGATCCACAATCTCACCATGTCATAAAACAGGGGTTAGAGTCCAACCTGACTCATAGCTCGCAATCTTTGTATGCATAAAAATAAGTACACTGGTCTTATAGTGATTTCAGCTACCACGGAGACAGGAAACCATGTTTTTTCCAGTATTTCGTATCTTATATGGAACAGTAAACAATGTTACAGCCAAAAGAAACAACCTCAGTTAAACTTAGTTCTCTATCTAGCTCATACTAATATTCAATTCTCCCTATGTCCTTAGAAAAGCCACACTTAAATAATTCAGTCACTGATGTGTTTCAAAGCATGCTGATGGTAATGATGACAGGCTGGTGATAATGGTTCAGTGATGCAGACAGTATCCATCAAGATAAGAGTGAGATATCACTGATGGAGTCTTTTAACATCATTAGCTTCCATCAGGTAGAATTCCAGGGTGAAACCTTACAGCAATATTTGTTATTATAAACACTATTATTCAGTGTTGTGCTCTGCTGGGTGTGTGTGCTAAAACAAGGCAGAGATAAGGGGTATCGACCTGGTTGCTAAGACTACAGTTCAGGAAGCAGAATATACATAGTGTATTTATTTTTGAAATCTTTTTAGATGTATTGGTATACACTTCTATCTGCTGTTGGCTTCTTGCTTTGCTGTTTACTTAATATAATGAAATGCATGTTTGGCAGTCCATCTTCCAAGCGGAAACAAAAGACATTTGATAGATCAGGCGTTGGCAATAAAAAACTGTTATTATATGACTTCTATTTCCAGCTCTAAGTGTGATGACATGATGTTTTTTGGTTTGATTTTGTTCCTCAACCTCCATAATTGCTTTAAAATTTAACTGTAAATACTGCCCTTAATTATTAATAATTGTTAATAATTGCACATGCTTTGATTAAAAAAAAAAAAAAAAAGTCACAAATATACTGTATGTCTTAAAATCCATATTAAATGACATTAAAGATAACCTTGGGATAATAACATAAAAGTAGATAAAATGTTGAAAAATAACTGGTCCCTTGGGCAGCTTGTTATATCATTAGACTTTATTAAAACTCAGTTCCTTAATCGTTTCCTGACAGTTTCTTTAGAGCATTCTCTACAGAGTTAATTGAAAAGCTGGAAAGTTTAATGAGAGAACACATATTTTTCAGATGTTTTTCAAATGCTTTAATTCAAATCTTGAGACTATATAAAAACAAAGGTTTTATTAAGTGAAGGGCTTCCTAAAAACAATTCAGCACATACAAGAGCATGGATTTGAAGTTTTGATAGATATTGTAATATATTTTTTGATTTTTTATATATATATATATATATATATATATATATATATATATATATATATATATATATATATATATATATATATATATATATTGTTACACATATGCTGGTCTTGTAGATAACGATATATTAACATGTTCCAAACCAATCTTATAAATGTACAAATGAAACAATACAAAATACATGTCATGCCAGTTCTCACTACTTTTTTCATTCAATTTTCTGCACTTAATTATTATGCACAAGGGAAGAGATTTTAAAAAGGTGTATTAGAAGCTCAGACAAGTAATGTATTTAAATGTTTATATGGGTTACTGTAAGACCGATTTCCTGAAGAGAACGTGTTTCACTTTAAGGTTTTTCATTTGGTCATTAGTAAAAGTATAAATGTTAGGTGTGGTATCCGAAGCATAATCAACAAGTACAAGAAACATATGCACAGGAACACAGAAATTGGACTATGGAACAATGGTCAAAGGTGCCTTGGACTGTTGATTGATGGACAAAAACACCTGTGCCTTTCGTCAGTTCTGTTGTCAATTCAACGCTTGTCTTCTTTTTATTCATTAAGGATATTATATTAAAGTATTGCTCATCCTTGTTAGACAGCTTTTTTGGTCTTCCAGTCCTGGGTTTGTCAATTACAGATGATGTTTCTCTGTACTTGTTAATTATGCTTCAGATACCACACCTTGAAAATCAAGTGACGTGAGCTATTTCACTCAATGTTTTTTCTTCTTTATGCAAGTCAAGGTTGTTATAATAGTAGAAAACACTAGTGGAGGCTTTGAGTAAATTGTTGATGCTCATAATGCATCAAAGTAGAAAACATGTTTAAGGCTTTTGCACAGCAGTGTATGTGTGTGTGTGTGTGTGTGTGTGTGTGTGTGTGTGTATATATATATATATATATATATATCTGCATATTTCCCAATTGGCATTACAAGCGCCAATCAAATCGCGTGAAAGCACATTTTAAATGTTAGCCCGCGTAGTTTGGGGGACATAGAGCTGGGGGCTTCTAATTTCCTGTCAATTAGTACCTATTTTCTATTTAAGCCCTGATCACTTGGGGGGCAAGTGAGTCTCACTTCCCCGACCTCAAGGCTAGGCATCTGCCTCCCTTACCTTCAGGGGGGTTCTCACCATGTGAGTCAGATCGTACCCCCGGCCACACTCTGTCCTTTCGCAGCTCCTGCACTTATCTTACTTTCCTCGAGGCTCTGTTCTACACTCTGCCTTAAATTTGGGACATGGCTACTCCGTGCTCGAGTCCCATATTAACTGTTATGCCTTATCCTTATTTCAGGTCCCAAGCAGCATGAAGTCTCGGCCAATTGGGAGTCTAACGAGTGCCCCTTTACAGAAGTCTCAGATGCTGGGTACCTCGCTCTCTCTATCTCCTTTCGTGTCCCGGTGTAGCGGGACTGACTTCCTCCCGAGGGGCGGCTCCCCGAGTCATAACCCTCATATGTGTTTTCGGTTGCTGGGTCATTTGCCCCTGGGATGTGTCGGCATCGTCGCCCTCAGTCAGCGACCACGTTCTATCCTAGTTTCAATGTCCGGCTCCGCTGGCTGCTAGTCAGGGCCTCGCTCGCTGCTCTATCCTAAGTCCGGTCCTTTCTAGCCTGCACTCTGTCCTACTAAGTGTTCCTTTCTGCTTCTTCTGCCTATCCTTACTCCCCCAGCTCATGCCCCGTGAAGTTAAACATTTACGCTGTCTATTTATTTTTTTTATACACAGAACCCCATACATAAGTGTGTGATTTTCAATGCATCTAAAATTAGGGGTTTAAATATCCACTAATTATACCTGTTTCTCTCTGTTGTAATTTAGATATTCAGCACATTCTAATAAATATTGACAGTTATTTCAGGTCATGACCTATTTTTATATTTACTGAAATTTAAAAAAGAATGTGGACATTACAAAACAGGATAGAAACAGTCCATGGTTGTGTTAGAGCCCTTGAAACAATCTATTCAGTTGTTTGGTTTTCATTTTAGAAAAATAAATAAGTATACATTGCAAGCTGTAGTAAATCCCGTTGGGTCAATTGCAGCAGGAAGGATTAAATGAATTTGATCCATTTACTTGGACTGACTGTGTAGTATGTCCTGAAAATGTACACTATTCTAGAGCATATGCACTATATGGAATCCACTTAAATTTTAAAAAAACAGATTAGCCAGCATGAAGTGCAGTTGACGTTGGAAGACAATGAAAAAAAAAAGTATCAGTAAATAAACTTTATAAAGAGAAGGAAAAGAATATGGTCAAATTATATTTGCACTCCAACCCATAGAAACTCTTTCTTCAAATACTATATTTCCTATATACTGATCTATCGGCTGGATATCATGATCAGGGTCACGCAACCCGTTTATCGTCTAACTCCCAGCTTATTATAATTCCATTTCACTCATGAATATATCGTAATTTTTTTTTTTTTTTAATTTTGTTGACTTGATTTTTCGCATAAAAAAGCAGCACGCCATTTTAATTCATACTGCGGAAGGTAATTGCTTCTGAGCAGCTTGTCTCCAATTAATTTCACGAGTCTTCATCTCCTTTCTCAAATGCATAAACCCGCTGCACTGAAAGTACCCATTCCCAACAAGGTTTGTTGCTAGGGAGGTGACGTCACTGTCCTATGCCTTTTGCTACACTGCTGCCTGCTACAAGTGATATTTACAGTACAAGTACAAGTAGATATTTAATTTGCTTTGTGTTATTGTGCAATGAGTGTGTATACAGTGATAGGTGTTAGTGCTTTGTTTTTAACTGTTTTGTATGTTTTTGCTTGTGATATGTATTGTGCAGTACGAAATAAAGTTAACAGTAATTCTAATGGAAACTGCCTATATGTATATGCCTATGTATATTGCAGCTCATATATACATATACTGGAGAGAGAGAGAGAGAGAGAGAGAGAGAGAGAGAGAGAGAGAGAGAGAGAGAGAGAGAGCAAGCATTTCAAAATAATTTATATCAAATACGATTTCCAGAAACACATAAATATTACTTGTAGTGACAGTAAATTGCACCTGTTGTTTTTGTTAAGTATTGTTCTTGATCCGGTGACAGAAACATCTCTGTTCTCTTTCCCTCACTGAATCCAAGACAACACGCAATTCCCTCAAGATTGCTGCCTACTGCCAGAACCATACCCGGAATGTCTGTTAATATTAGTGACTGTCAGTTAGAATGCTTCAAAGGTTGGAAAACAAAGTTAGCAGATCGCCAATTCCTGTAAATATGCATTATTAAAACACATGTTACATTGCCCAAAATAAATCCCATTAGATGCTATTTGCAAGCTCCTTCTGCAAAGTGTACCACCTTTGGCTTTTTTAGTTTTTAAAGTGTTCTGGGTAGCTGCGAAGCAGAACACCACAAAAAGCAGACTCATCTTCTAGTGCAGCATAAAATAGGCCTTTAAAAACTCTTAAAAACTATAAATCCTTTTATGGTTCACTCAAAACAGTTTAGAAAGTCTGAGGTTGAGACTAATTGCACATAAGCAAGCCACCAGCTTGAAAATAAAAGGATCTCTGAAAATGTATTTTTATAAATGGACTTGTCGGCTTTCAGTAGTTATCTTCTTCTTGTGTCAATGTTCTATCATACACTAACTGCATGTAACTTCTATTAAAACATATTTACATATTATCATTCTGTGTCATTTTGATAATCCTTTTTCTCAGTATTTTAACAATACATTTTGCACTGCTTCAGTAGCAAGGCACAAATGTAGTAATTGCAGGGCTTTGTGTCGATATGGGACCCCCTTGCAACTAGTTCAATTGTTCATTTTGCTTCTATTGCTACAGGGTCAAAGAGGAAAGCTTTGCTTGAGCAAGGATTTGATTCTTTCTGTTCGGCCTTCTGGGGAAGCTTTAGAAAACAAACACTAACAATAAATAGCTGCATCTCTCCACAAAGATTACAAAACTAAATGATGAATGGCCGGACTAGAGCATTCCTACCCAAAGAAGTATCTGAATAAACTTTAAATGGAGTGCGAAAAAAAAAAAAAAGCATTAATTGAAAGAATTCTAAATTATAAATTTTAATAAACATTATTATCTCCAGACAGAAATTTTAAGAAAATGAAATACAGTGAATGTTGCTAATCTAATTTTTTTTTGTTATATCCGTGGATGGTTAAACGTAATTATTTCATTAAATTCCTTCGTAGCACAACATTGGCTGTGCAAAAGGTGTGTCAGTAGGCCGTCACTACTAATTCCAAGTTTTGTTTTTGATCTACGTTCAAAATACAGTAGGCCATTAAAAATGTTTAAAGAGAGGTTATAATTACTAGAATTTTAATAAGATAATGAATTGTGTATTAATGGCAGGGTTTGATGCTGTGATCTTAATGACCTAAGGCTTCAGGATCCAAGGCTTTATTGATCAAACTACAGTTTGATTTGCTGCCAACATTTCAGTGGTTTACAGCAGCAGTATAAGTGTCTGTATCTGGACATCTACATTATATATATATATATATAAACAAAGCAATCTGTTTTCAGATTATTTAGAGAAATCTGTTGGGAAATTCAAAATGTATATTTATTTTTGACTATCATTGGGAAATACTGATGTATATGACGATTCTTAAATGTGTCCCTTGAATATGACCGATGAACCAATATTAATCTTCCAAATTGGCACTGGCCTACCCCTCCACGCTTGGAATATACATTTCCGGAATCTAGAAAAGTATAGTACAATGACAGTATGATGAGGTTTTGTTTTTGTTTTTTGTTTTTTAAGAACATCTGGGTACCAATGTTTGTTGTAAACATAGACAATAGGAGAATACTGCATTACCCTGGGCACAAATTAAAATAATATGGTCCTGTTGTCATGGATTAGTCATTACTGGCTTAATACAGCTGTTAAAAGATTCATATTTAAATAATCACGCCTTGGGACAAATGCAAGTGCTAACGGTAATTTGAGAAATCTAATCATTGACAGACTACAAAGGAAATTACTTGAAATGCAATTTGAAGCAAGTGAATGTTGAGGAAAGCAACTCAGACTTTCTCTCCCAACCTGGCTTGGTGTGGTATGAATTTAGTATGGTTAAACCCTTATTATTATTATTATTATTATTATTATTATTATTATTATTATTATTATTATTATTATTGTTATTATTATTTTTATTATTATTATTATTAGTCATAGTATAGTATTAGTAGTAGTAGTCCTATTTAAAAGCCCAAAAAGGACGTCAACTCCAGCCGTCAATGCTTAACGAATATTCAACTTAGCACCCTCATAAGAGAGGTGCTAAATAAATCGGCATTTAACTAATCAAAACAAAATAAACCCGTCAAAAGACTGCAAATTATATATTAACAGTAAAAGGAGGGGTGGTACAGAGCACGCCACCCAGAGCCCACTGGTCGAAATAGGCCGACATGTCACCAGCAGACTCCGCGTGGGCGTGCTCCAACTTAACCCGGGACCAGACCAGGGCCTTGAACATTCAGCAGTCAAAGAGACCCTCCCCGGTGATCTTACGCTTCCTGGTCTTGTAGATGGCTAGTCTAGCAAGAGCCAGGAGCAGATTCACCAGGAGGTCTCTCACCTTGGTGGAGCCACGAACAGGGTGCAGTAGTAGTCCTATTTAAAGTCCATTAAATGGTATCGTCCAATGTACAGGACATCAAAGATTTCTCATTAGCATCCTCAATTTGAGGATTTGCTAAAAGGAATGGGGGGGGTGCAGTAGTAGTAGTAGTAGTAAGTCTAAAAAATCATTTTTAAAAAAGATGAAATGCAGCACCAAGATTTGCATGTCATCTTCATCTGTATGGTTTTATATTGAGTGAGTTATTTATATACAGTATGATTTTAACCCTAAACTGTACGTATTCCAGGGCAGCTACCATCGCCTTCTAACACCATCAGTTGGATCTGGGTGCTAGACGTTAGTCCTAGTCACTTAGTTGTTGTCCCACTATTTAGATGAAGTAGAGTACACTTTGCTTTCCTGCCATACTCACAGTTTCCATTTATTTAGATAGTGTTAGAAAAAGCTGTAGATTTATTTGATCAATGTAGATTTCTACAGAAAACTTCTTTAAGTTTTCCTATAGCAAATGAGTATGAGTTTGTAGGCTTGGACTAATGGAGACAAAACACAAGATTAACATAGCTCAAGGTTTTGATAAAGGTTAATTTGGTAAAAGTATGCATCAGTTTTAAGCAATTACCCACAGCTATCTGGCTGTATCTGTATTTGAGTTGCCATGGGAACCTGCAGAGATAGTAATGGGAATTTTCCACATCATGACGAAGTACTAAATGCATTCATTATAGTCACTATTTACCATTCAAAGGCTGCGACACTACAAAAATGTATACCTAAAGAACAAACACAGAAAATGGATCTTTATGGGCAGTTTAGCCATATTAATTTTAACTTCCATTCAGTGTCCATCATCACTCATCAAACTATAAACTGAATAAACTGGTAATTTCATTAGCATATGAAAAGAAAATCAGATGAGTAAAATCTGTTATAAAAAGGGCAACAGATAAATTAATCCTTAAATCAAAATTTAAATTAGTTAATGAATTAAGTTTTAGAGAGGGTTAAAAGGTATATTTTATTTTTTCAGAGCACTGTGTAACCTAAAACGATGTGAATATGGCCCATTTACAGCCTTTTAAACTTGCATGCGGTATTGTGTGTTTTAGATTTATTTATTTTTTGTAACATGCTGCTCCTTGCCTCAGGATCTTCTCTGGAAATACGGGTGTGTTCTCTCTGTGAGTAATATCCCTGTTTAACTTGAGGAATAAATAAAACATGCTTCTAGAATCAATTATTTTTGCCATACTGATCGAGAACCCCTTTGCCTGGCAATGTTTGCTTTTTCAGTGCTTTTCTTTTTTGATCACAACTCGTAACACTGGCACAGCTGCTAAACAATTCCAGGCATGACATTTCAATTAAGTGGATTCATCCGCTAATCCTACAATTTAATTAAGTAAAATCTCTAAAGCTTTTAGAATTGTTTGTCTAAATATTTGTGTAAACATGGGAATGTGTTGAACTATCTTGTTGCAATAATATACTGGATTATATAGGGAAAGAACCGGGCTGCCCAGGGGATTGTTTTCCTTGCTAAATATGTGCATTAATCACCCCTTTCACTTCTGTTTTCTTACTAATAAATCAGATAGAAAAATGAGCGAATGGTAGTTTAACAACATGCTTTCTTAATGTGTTTTAAGAACTGATAGAGCCAGAGACTGAAGCTGTCACATCAGTAATTATTTCAGTACAAGACGTTGTTATGTTTGGAGAATACTTGACACTAAGAACTGAAATGAATGACAATGAGAGTCAGCATTCATAAATAACATAAGCTTCACATAATCAGAATATAGTGGGTGGTAAACACATAATGAAAGGACAGACCAGTGAATCAGAGTAACTTTTCCTGATGAAAGCTTCCCAGTAGCCAAAAAAGTCCCTTTTTATATACGGGGGATGTTTGTAATTGGAATCTGAACTCACTATTGTCTGGTGCATGTGTATTGGTAATGGGCTATTTATTTATTTATTTATTTATTTATTTATTTATTTATTTATTTATTCTATGGTGTATTTGTTTGTTTTGTGCTGCTGTGGTGTTTGCCTCGTTGTAAATGAGAATTTGTTCTCAATCTTTTTATCTGGTAAAGTAAAAGTTAAATGAAATGAAATGGATTTTAAAACACGGTGGGTAGCCTACTAAAGCTACAGATGTAAATGCAACTCAGTTGTATGTTTCTGTTGGTTGTTGTTGTTGTTGTTTATACATATTTAAATATTTACTTAAAATACTTCAAATGATTTAGAAACAAACCACTGCTACAGCTGAGAACAGTGCAGTTAAAGTCCCTTTACTGTACAACTTGAAAGTCAAGTGATGGATGCCTGTCTAACTGCTGTACATGTATTTTGTATTTGATAACTAAGGCAGTTTATTAGCAGGATATAGACACTGGCGTCATAAAGCCATGTTACCCCTTTCTCTTGTAATTCTGAAGTGACTCTTGGTATTGATACTTTCTTATTTGGAATTTGAGGGTGGAAACATAGAGAACAACTTTCCACTGTGTAATACGTTTACTATAGAGCCGACAATTTGTCTAGGATTTGCCCGTAGGGAAAATATACATTTAAATTTTTTAAAAAGTATTCAGTAAAACCATTCACAACTCATGATACAAATGGCAAAACTTCTTTGATAAAAATTAGAAAATTGATTGAAAATGATTTTCATCCTGGAGTACCTTCTTATAACTATGGGTGCTTTTTAATTAAACAGTGTCAAAGCAGATAGTCTTCACAAGCAAAAGCCACGTCAGACTCTTCTAGGAATGTACGGTTGAGTAAATGTGTTTCACACATGGGAAAACCTTATGAAACGGTTATTCAATGCTAGATCGCTCAACAGCTGTTGCATAAATACATGTGCACACTCCTACTTTTGTCTTCCATATCCCAAATAAATAAACAAATACATATGTCAATACAGTATTAGAAGTTTTGGTATTTTGCAATCAATTTAATTATAATTATCTAAAGGTTCCTTATAACATTGGTGTTTTCATTCATTTCTGACTATGTTAACAAAGACAACACTGCAAAAAACAACTTGTTGTGGTATTTTCAGATGACTTCAATTCCAAATTACCTTAGTGGGGTGTTTTCCTTAGGTTTTTGACATTTTGATAACAGTAGGCTGAAAACTATTTGTGTTCAATGTGTACAGGGATTGGTAGATGCAAACAGAAAATCATTTTTTAATATTCTTTGGCAATCAATCTAAATCAGTTTAGGTTACTAGTAAAAGGAGATGCCAGAACACTCTGTTGTGTTTTCATATACTGCAAATGTATAATTCTGCAGAGGTGGGGGCATGGCTGAGATATTACTGCTGAATTCCTAGAACTTAGAGTGTTTATGGAGAACAAGCTATACAAGTACAATATACTACATGAAACACACTGAAGTTATTCCAGTTTCATCATTAAAAAAAAAAACACAATGTCAGCTTTCTGTTGCTGAGGACATTCAATATTTCCGATATATTTTCAGTTATTTGTTTGAAAATACTACATTGCTGGTATCGTTTATGAAGCAGCAATTCAATTTTATGTTCATTGTATTCTTAGAGCAAAAATCAAAGCTAGCACATTTACCATCTGCTGTCAAACTGTTCCTATGTTGTCGTTTTCTAAACTGGAGATAACGCCATAAGCAAACTGCAGCATGAAACCGTAAAACAGCGTGGCTTCAGTGGATAAAATGACTGTGCTAGAAAGCTATTTTCAGATGTATGCCATAGTGCAATTTATAATCACTGCAGCAGTTTTAGATTGCTTGGCCCTTTAAAGATATGCAATGCTTGAGTAAGAACAACTTTGCAATATACATTTGTATATTAAAAACAAAAACAAAAAATGTAAAAGACGTTTACTAAATTTTAACAGTCAGTCTGAATGCTATGACAATAAGTACAATGTCAGAATACTATTTTCCCAGGCAGGACTGGGATTTAAGTTGGGTTAAGGGGTCTGTAATGGGTTGTTCCCTTATTACTTTGCATATCAACAATTATTAAAACCACTTTCTATTAGAAATCACAAAATAGATAGTGGCTGAAACAATGTATATGTATCTGCTAAATATTTCATAAAAATGTAATTGTAAAAATGCATCAGTCTCATAATCTGTTCTGTAGTATTACAAAGCAGTAATTTTTAAATGACATTTTTATTGTGTCTTTAACTATATTGTTATGGTAATTTTCTCTAATTTTGTTAACTGCAAGTCCAAATGTAATGTATCAAATTGTAAATGAAGTTTCTGTTCTGATGATGTTTTTGATAATTACATAATATATTAAAATTAAAGCAATCTCAATACAGAGCTGTATAAAGTTAAAAAGTACTACAGTATAAGTATAATTAAGCTGTGCAATGTTACACAAATATTGCCTGTGACTAACTCTTACATTATTAGCACAGATGTTAACATTTGTTATGCAAGTAGCAACACACAATGTGATATCTACTTAGTATGCAAAGAGTTATACTATAGAAAATCAAAACAGTTTTGCCATATAAACCTTCCTCAATTTTGAATGTTTATTATCCAGAACAGTGTTTTTTTCCATACCATTGTATAATAATAAGCATGCTTTCTCTGAAACCTCAAATTTCAGGATGAGGAGAATTGAATAAAATAAATAATGTATAACTGGAAGTGCCACTGCATCACTGTTTCATGTGTACTTACAGGTTGAAAATCCTCTGGAGTGCAGTCATTGTTCTGGAAGCTGCACGATTTCAGCATCTCTGTGATATTGTAACCAGTGCGGTCATAAAATTCAGTCCAGGTAAAATTAGGACACTGTTTTTTCTCTTTCTCTGTAATTGTACTCAGTTTTGAATAGAATAAATTGTGTAAGTCTGAAGCAGGAAAATTATTATTTTCATCCAATACTGACAAAAAATCTCCGGCATGAAGAACATCACATTTAGTAAGTGTGGATAACCGAGCCTGGTTTAGGTTACAGAATGTAATCGCTGGAAAATACAAGTACGGTGCTTGAATATTGTCAACTTTAGTGACATGATGATACTCTAAATAGTAACATATACTTTCAAAGCAATGAAAAAACAGAAAGGACAGGGATCCCAAGAAAGCTGCAGTCCAAACAAAGCACCTTAGTGTACAGCGCCCATCGGATACTACATGGTAAAGGCCATGGAGAGAGGAACTACTGGCAAAATCCTTCAAACTAGAAGCCTTTGGCTGATGAAGACGGCTTTCCTCTGAAGCATTGGCCTGGAGCATCCTGTGAGATCCTGGTAAAGCAGTATTTTGCGTTAAGTGTCCCGACATTATCACTTTTACAACTAATTATCACTGTTACAACCAAGTTACTAAGAAAGAGACACTACATCACCACTGCATTATACAGCTGTGTACCACGTGACACTTGGAAAGTAAGCAGGATTCATCAATGATGTAATTCTCCCCAAGCAGCAATAAATGCAGTCAAACTTAGTGTTGTAAGTGCAGGTCATACACTTTGTAAAGTGTCCTTTATCAACTCTTATTACCACACCAAGTGGCATCATCAAGTTAGCTTAACAGTGCTATCAACTTCCTATTAGGAGAAGCTGGTAACAGGCAGTTGGTATACCGTCAAGATATTTGCATTATATTGTATTACAGTGAAATGGTTAAATTTAACAATACAACAAAATGCTACAGGTAACTTTAATATATTTATATACTCATTACTTTAGAATTCATTTTTTTCTTCAATGGCTTAAAACATATTAAAAAAAAAAAACCTTCATAGGCCATATTGATATAATTATTAGAAAACCCAGAACAACTTTTACCCACCTGTCGGGAAGCTCCATTGCAGGGCACTACTGCACAGTGGAAGGGCACAAAACATTTAGATCGCTCTAAAAAAATGAAAATTTGCAAACATTAAAATGGAATTCTTGAAGAATAAAGGCAATGTGTATCTGTTTCTAATTGCAATAATACCCTGATTACCGGGCATTATCACAATAGCTGACCTTGCTTGTGCCTTAGGTCATTCACCTTCAGCTAGTGATCTTCTGTTCATGATACAATCAACTGCCAGACAGTAATGTCCTCTTATCAGGATTCTATTGTTTAAGTATGGCTTCTTGCAGTGGCGTAACTAGACTATGTAAACTGGGGGAGGGGAGCAAAGAGGGGCAGATCTTTTTTTTTTGGGGGGGGGGGGGGGATTATCACGAGTTCAAGAGGTGCAACGAACCTGGGCCCAAGACACAAGGAGCCCAAAAAACACAAAGCCGATTTGGTTTTTACAGTACTGTTCCTATTATTGCAGATTCACTTACAACAACGTCTCGTCCAAAAGACAGAGCACAAGCAGGTTACGTGACTTGCTCAGGGTCACACAATGAGTCAGTGGCTGAGTTGGGATTTGAACCAGAAACCTGCTGGTTAGAAGCCTGTTTCTTTAACCACTGGACCACACAGCCATTGTAAGCCTTTAAACAATATAAATAAAAAAAAAAAAAAAAAAAAAAAAAACCTAATTCTCACTTTACACTGTAATATGGAAACTCAAGAGACAGGGAAAATCATTCCATCTGTGATCATCTTTTCTGCTGAACTAGCCTCCTGTAAACTGGCCTTGTCAACAGTAAACAGTACACGCGTTGCCCCAGTCGTCCTTACTTGTACGAGTTTTACTATCCCACCTTCAACACAACTGTTTCCTGTGCTGAACACCACGCAGTTTCAACGGCAGCACTGCTACTGTTGTTTTAGTTCAAAACTGACAAGCAGCAATTAGGAGCTGGTAGAGACAGAAATGCGTTAACTACTTTAGCATATAATGGCGAATCGTAAACTCGGTGACCATGGTATAGAACAAATGTTGCGTTTTCAAAACCGTGACAATCTATACACACTGTTCACCGTCACATTGCTAGGAGCAACTCGGTTCAGACAGAGAGAGATACTTTATTTGTATATTTATAAATCATTCAAAATTGAGCTCCAGAATTCAATTTTTGTTGGGCTGACACAAGTCAGATGGCATGGTCAGAAAGACTTTCGCGGGAGAACTTGCAAAAGAACTCAAAGCAGACGGAACATCATCAAAGCAATTTAAACTTGAAATCAAACACTTAACAACCACAAAACATATAAAATTAATATTATTATATTAATAAAAATGTTTGTTTTTATTATGTATTAAATTTCAATTTATGGCATTCTGGTTTTATAATAGCGGCGAGCGACAGACTATATCTTGTGAAGTTCAGAGCAACACATTGCTTTTATATAAGCAAATAATTAATGGTGAAATAATTATTAACAGCATCATAAATAATGTATGGTCAGATAAGGCATAAAACTCCAGATAACAAATGTCTAGCAAAACTAAGAAACAATTTCCCTCCTTCTCGGGCTGTTCAGTGTGTTCTCTAAACTCTCAGTCTCACTGCTGCTGTCACTGCTAGATATTGATGTCGCTGTCTGTGCTGTGTCTGCTGTAAACTTTGGGAACAATATTTCTTAATGTGAATACGCTGATTTTATCCACACTAAGTAAATACAAACTTGATATTTGTTATTATGTGATGAACATGAAAAAAATAAATAAACATTTTTCAAATTGTGCTACATGAACGCTGTGGTGGAGCATCCACTTATTTAGGGCGGGCTCATTTTAGAAAAGACAAATCAATTAGCTCGTATTCTCAACAGAATCCGATAAAAGTGTCTCTAGCCATTCCCTAAAATCATGCCCACCTCGACTTGGTCGTTAATTTTATTTAAAAAAAAAAAAAGCACATTTGATAATGAAAATTCATTTAAAAAAAAAAAACTTACCTCAGTTAATACAGTTTCACTCCCACCGCCACAGCTTGCTTCAAATATTGTAGTTCATGATGCCCTTGCAGCAGCTGCATAGAGCGCCAGAAACGGAGGTGCACTATGATTGTTGTATCCAGCCGGTCAACAAATCACAATGTGTTTTAGATAGCTGCTTATTCTAAACTATACATCGATTAGAAACCGACCAAAAACTGCCCAGAAATTGCGTGAGATTTTTTTTAGTAATGTGTATGAGCATGAGAATAGGGCCAAATGAACGAGTGTCACGCTCAATACTTGAGTGTTGGCAGCTCTGCCATAATATTTATTTATTTATTTATTTTTAAATGGAGGTTGGATCGTCAACTAAACTCAAAACCTGACTGGTTACAAAACGTCATTGTCAGATAGAACACACAGTACACTACTACTCAGAAACGATCGACAAAGAGACAGAAATCTGCAGCTCTGTTGGAGTGTTCTTGAGCAGCCGGTCAGGGGGAGCAGACGCGGGGCAGATGTTTGTGCAGAAAAGGCATTTGACATGAAAAAAGAGAACCCCCACCCCCTTGGGGGGCCCGGCTTGGCAGGTGGGGACTTGGCCAGCCAGAAAGGGCAGAAAGGTGCTTGAACCTGAAAAGAAACTAGGGAGGTGGGATAGCAAGGTTGTGGCCTTGGCGAGGCTAGTGCATGAGCTGTGACAGGACAATTTGCCGGGGGTCCCCTCTAGCCGGCGAGGAACTGCTGGGGACTGCAGTGACGTGGGCAGTAGGCCAACCTGGTCAGTTGGGGGAGTGATACTCAATTCCTCCCAAAAGAAAGACCCCTGGCTCCCTACAGCACCGCACCTTGAAGATAGGGAAAAGACCGCTGAGCCACACATAGATCAGAGAAAGCTGTAAAGAAGAGAAAATACAGGGAGAGATAAGAACATAAGAACATACGAAAGTTTACAAACGAGAGGAGGCCATTCGGCCCATCTTGCTCGTTTGGTTGTTAGTAGCTTATTGATCCCAAAATCTCATCAAGCAGCTTCTTGAAGGATCCCAGGGTGTCAGCTTCAACAACATTACTGGGGAGTTGATTCCAGACCCTCACAATTCTCTGTGTGAAAAAGTGTCTCCTATTTTCTGTTCTGAATGCCCCTTTTTCTAAACTCCATTTGTGACCCCTGGTCCTTGTTTCTTTTTTCAGGTTGAAAAAGTCCCTTGCGTCGACACTGTCAATACCTTTTAGAATTTTGAATGCTTGAATTAGGTCGCCACGTAGTCTTCTTTGTTCAAGACTGAACAGATTCAATTCTTTTAGCCTGTCTGCATATGACATGCCTTTTAAGCCCGGAATAATTCTGGTCGCTCTTCTTTGCACTCTTTCTAGAGCAGCAATATCTTTTTTATAGCGAGGTGACCAGAACTGCACACAATATTCAAGATGAGGTCTTACAAGTGCATTGTACAGTTTTAACATTACTTCCCTTGATTTAAATTCAACACTTTTCACAATGTATCCGAGTATCTTGTTAGCCTTTTTTATAGCTTCCCCACATTGCCTAGACGAAGACATTTCTGAGTCAACAAAAACTCCTAGGTCTTTTTCATAGATTCCTTTCTCCAATTTCAATATCTCCCATATGATATTTATAATGTACATTTTTATTTCCTGCGTGCAGTACCTTACACTTTTCTCTATTAAATGTCATTTGCCATGTGTCTGCCCAGTTCTGAATCTTGTCTAGATCATTTTGAATGACCTTTGCTGCTGCAACAGTGTTTGCCACTCCTCCTACTTTTGTGTCGTCTGCAAATTTAACAAGTTTGCTTACTATACCAGAATCTAAATCATTAATGTAGATTAGGAATAGCAGAGGACCTAATACTGATCCCTGTGGTACACCACTGGTTACCACACTCCATTCTGAGGTTTTTCCTCTAATCAGTACTTTCTGTTTTCTACATGTTAACCACTCCCTAATCCATGTACATGTGTTTCCTTGAATCCCAACTGCGTTCAGTTTGAGAATTAATCTTTTGTGCAGGACTTTGTCAAAAGCTTTCTGGAAATCTAAATAAACCATGTCATATGCTTTGCAATTATCCATTATCGATGTTGCATCCTCAAAAAAATCAAGCAAGTTAGTTAGGCACGATCTCCCTTTCCTAAAACCATGTTGACTGTCTCCCAGTACCCTGTTACCATATAGGTAATTTTCCATTTTGGCTCTTATTATAGTTTCCATAAGTTTGCATATAATAGAAGTCAGGCTTACTGGTCTGTAGTTACCTGGTTCAGTTTTGTTTCCCTTTTTGTGGATCGGTATTACGTTTGCAATTTTCCAGTCTGTCGGTACCACCCCTGTGTCAAGAGACTGCTGCATGATCTTGGTTAGCGGTTTGTAAATTACTTCTTTCATTTCTTTGAGTACTACTGGGAGGATCTCATCCGGCCCAGGGGATTTGTTTATTTTAAGAGCTCCTAGTCCCTTTAACACTTCTGCCTCAGTTATGCTAAAGTTATTTAAAACTGGATAGGAACTGGATGACATGTGGGGCATGTTGTCAGTATCTTCCTTTGTAAAAACTTGTGAAAAGTAATCATTTAACATATTTGCTATTTTTTTTTCTTCCTCTACGATTTTGCCATTTGTATCTCTTAAACATTTAATCTCCTCTTTGAATGTTCTCTTGCTGTTGTAATATTGGAAAAACATTTTGGAATTGGTTTTAGCTCCCTTAGCAATGTTCATTTCTATTTCTCTCTTGGCCTTTCTAACTTCCTTTTTGACTTGCATTTGCAGTTCTGTGTACTCTTTCTGTGTACTTTCTTTTTGGTCCTTTTTTAATGCTCTGTAAAGTGCCTTTTTTTCGCTGAATATTTTTTTTAATTGATCTATTAAACCATTTTGGCAATTTAGTTTTACATTTAGATTTGTCTACTTTAGGGATATAATTGTTTTGCGCCTCTAGTACTACATTTTTGAAGAACAACCATCCTTCTTCTGTGGGTGTTTTCTCTATTTTACTCCAATCTACTTCTGTTAGTCTCTGTTTCATACCTTCATAGTTTGCTTTTCTAAAATTGTAAACCTTAGCTTTAGTCTTTACTTTTGGGGATTTAAAAAACACTTCAAATGAGACCATGTTGTGGTCTGAGTTTGCCAGTGGTTCTCTGACCTCTGTTTTAGTTATTCTATCTTCGTTATTTGAAAAGACTAAATCAAGGCATGCCTCCCCTCTAGTGGGTGCCTTGACAAATTGTGTTAGGAAGCAGTCATTTGTCATTTCCACCATTTCTATTTCATCCTTCGCGCTACCCACCGGGTTTTCCCATTTTATTTGGGGGAAGTTGAAATCCCCCATTAGTATGGCTTCTCCTTTGCTACACACATTTCTAATGTCATTGTATAACAGATTATTGTGCTCACCGTCTGAATCTGGCGGTCTATAGCATGCTCCTATTATTATGCCTTTTGAATTTTTGTCTGTTATTCTGACCCATATTGATTCGGTTTTATTTTCTTTGTCCAGGTTTAACACCTGGGCTTCAAGACTGTTTCTTATGTATAGCGCTACCCCTCCTCCTCTTCTGTCCTGCCTGTCTTTCCTATACAGTGTATACCCACAAATATTATATTCGTCCCCATCACTCTCAGACAACCAAGTTTCTGTAACACCTATCACATCATAGTTACCTGTTAGTGCAGTAGCTTCAAGTTCTAGAATTTTGTTTCTGATACTTCTAGCATTTAGATAAATACATTTAATGGTTGTCTTACCTGAGTTGTTGTTCTTGTTTTGATGCGGTCTCCCTTCTGTTTTTTTGTTGATTTCTCCCCCCTTCCTTTCTAGTTTAAATGCTTCCGAACCTGCTCGAGGATCTTTTCTCCAAGTAGACTAGTTCCCTTGTTATTTAAATGCAGTCCATCCCGTCTATACAGATAGTCCTCGTTGTAGAAAGTGGTCCAATGATCAAGATAGGTGAAGCCTTCCCGTGTGCACCACGTCTTCAACCATTGGTTTTGATTTATTATTTCCAGCTGTCCATATGGTCCTTTGCAAGGTGCGGGTAGTATACCAGAAAATACCACAGTTTTGGTTTTCTCTTTTAATTTCCTTCCTAGCTCTCTGAATTTGTTTTGCAGGGATTTTGGTCTGTCTCTTCCAATGTTGTTTGTACCGATGTGGACGACTACTACCGGGTCGTCTCCTGTTCGTTCTAGGAGCCTGTCCACGTTTTCAGTGATGTGCTTGACCGAGGCTCCCGGAAGGCAGCACACTGTTGTAGTAAGGGGGTCCAAACTGCGAACTGAACTTGCTGTGTTTCTCAATATGGAGTCCCCAACAATCATGACCTCCCTTCTTTTTACTGTCTTGTCACCACTGTCAATAGGGTCCTGGATGTTGTTCCTTTCAGTATGGCGGATTATGGAATGGAGGTCATCCACACTGTGGAGAGGAAGAAAACCCTTATTGAGAGGGCGCCCCCACCATGGGCATACTAACAAAGGACTTTTGAGCTGCTGAAATGTTTGGAGGATCTGATGTACGACTTGACTGCTGAAGAAGACCAGCGCCCCATGTTTGTAATCAGGTGCTGATTGACTCCTGCTCGTGCTGCAGATGTGGCTGCTCCAATCAAGAAAGAGTGAGAGGAGTAGAGTTTTGAGGATAGCCCAGTCCGAGTCAGGAGGGAGTTGAGGTGAAACTAAAACCAATGTCTCGTAATTATTGTTCTTGAGGAGTCGATGAAAAGAGGATATGTAGGAAGATAAGAATTCCTCAAGGCGAAGTACTTGGTTAGCGCAGAACTTGGACAAAGAAGAGTCAATTTTTTTGAGAGTTGGACATACTTACCCTGACTAAGCTGATCTGTTTTGGAAGATCTAATAAAGAGGATGGAGAGTCCCCCATGGATTTGAGTGAGGTCAGAACGCCACAATCCTATGGCTGGGAAATTTGCAGATGTTGGCATAGAGAACTGAGCAGTGTAGGAATCCGACAAAGCAGCTAAGCATAGCGCTTCCCTAACAATGTCATCGAAAGGCATGAAGCAATCACTGCGAAGAGAGGAGATGAGGAGAAGAAAAATGTCCAAAGAAATGGGCTGTCTTGAATTGGAGGAAGGAGAGAGGCTCTTATCCAAACCTCAGATATGGAAAGGAGTGGGGGGAAAGGAATGGACTGAAGACGAAACCGATACTGAATGCCTGATAGGTAGTTTCTGATGGAGGAAGGAGCAAGGTTGCGAGACAACCTGAGATATGTGATAAAGGCCAGCAGGTGTTGAAGATTAAAGGTGGTGGGAGAGATCTGTTTCTGAGCGCAGAATGTGGTGAAGGAAGACCAGGCTGTGAAACTTCACACAACCTCCAGTCAGTGGATTCTTAATCTTTCAAAACGCAGATAAACTTGGCTTCATGACCAGGTCCTCGAGGGGGGGGGGGGGGGGGGGGGGGGGGGTGAAGAATAAAAGTTTATAGGTAGGCGGTGACTATGAACTGCAGGAATTGATAGAAAGTTTGGTGTGAGAGATTCGCAGCGACAGCAAACCAGCTTAAATTATGTAGAGCATCTGGTGTTATGCTGCCATCTAGAGGTTATTATTGGAATTGAAACTATTGGCTTCAATGAAGCAGAGTAGCATACATTTGGTTATTGCAATTAAAATCCTTGTTTGTGTATAAAACTTTTGGTTTAGAACAGTCAGTGGTGTATATAAATAAGTTAACATAGGTCTACAAGAGGAGCCTGCAGTATTTAGATGTCACAATTCGGTGAGTTGAACTCGCTTTCACGTTGCAAGAGCGCAGCAGTACTGAGGCACAGGCTCAGAGTGCCTGTCGAATCTGCCTGGTCGCCATGGCAACTTACCACTCCCAGTAATCACTCGATGAGGCATTGCTGTGGTAAGCATGGTGTGTGAGGCGCCAGTGGAACAGAGTTGTAGTACAGCAGTGTCGTTGGAGCCAGTCTTTCTGATGAAAACATGCAGATCATGTTGAGTAATGGAGCTGCACTTTGAAAGGCGCTGATGCTGGGCTGAAGACTGTATGGAGCAGAAAAGATTAACGTTGGAGCACCTGCAGCTGAATAGAGAAGCTGAATGATGGGAAGAATCACCCGAGCAGGTAGGACAATAGTTGATCATATCTTGGCAGCGCTGTGCAGAGAAATGACCAACAGTGAAAGGAGCAAGGTTTTAAATATTAGCGAAGATGTTAAATTGAAGCACGAATGACAGTCTGGGCGTTTGCTACAAAACCAAACACAGACGAAGGGCTGAAGCCGTGCTAGGTGTGTGTGTGTGTGTGTGTGTGTGTGTGTGTGTGTGTGTGTGTGTGTGTGTGTGTGTATGTATATATATATATATATATATATATATATATATATATAACACAAAGAAGGAGATTAACAAGTGAACACCCCCCCGCCCGGAGGTAGTTTGCGTGGTTGATTCCGCCCCCACTGAGTCCTGCCAGGGAGGCTAGAGAAGCCGTATACAGATATAAAACTTTGAAGCTCCGTGAGGGAGCGCCCTATACAGCGTCCACCGAATTACACCTCAAGGTTAACATTAACTTCCTTGTAGTATTAGTAACCTAATACTACAAGTATATGCATAACTGCTCTGTTTATTCTTTATTGCAATATTACAAGCATGAAATACATGGAAAGGGTCTACTCTTTTGTCTTCAGTGGATAGGTGCTACAAAGTACTACATTTTGCTGTTCTCGAGTTTTTCAAAAGCAATAATCCTAAAGCAACAACTTAATTGCCTAAAAGACTGTATATATTTCAGTCGCATGTTAAAACTTATGTTAGTTTAATTTTGCAGTTTTCACAACTGTGAGCTCTGTTTACTGTTCTCAAACAGTGGTGTGTGCAATTTTATACAGATTAAGATGAAGAAAGGTTTATATGGCAAAACTAAACTGATTTATCCAAAGCCATTTGACTAAATCTTACGTTAATATCTGTATAAAAAATGTAGGAACATTCTAATCAGTTTGGGTTTTTTTAAAACTAATTATTAGCTTTATAATATTTTTGTAATTAACTATTTAAATAACCAGATCTAGTACATGAATAATGCAGATTCCATGCAAATATGTACAAACTTAGTAGTACTACTACAGTATAAATTGTACAAAATAAAAGAGTATTACATTGAGCATGTTGTGAACCTTTAAAACTTACTTATATTCAATTGTTTTCACTGTCAAATACAACAATGTAATCTAAACAATCTGCATACATTGGTAGTATTTGCTATGTATAAAACAATACTGTTTTAAATACTAGTAAAATGAAATACAAAATTAAATAAAAAGAAATAGAAGAAAATTGAGTGTTTGGGGCTGCTGAGGTATGCAGACCACATTAAATGTTCATTATCCAATCAGATGGATTTTATATTATCCAATCCAATCAGCTGTTTTATTTTATTCTTTATGCTTTTTTTTTTTTTTTTTTTTTTTTACAATTCAAACTGCAGTATAAAGTGAATTGAATGGACACAATACTATTTTAGGGACGTGTACTTACAGGTTGAAAATCATTAGAAGTGCAGTTGCTTTTCTGGAATTGGCAGGACTTCAACATCTCTTTGAGATCGTAGCCGGCCCGATCATAAAACTCAGTCCAGTTGAAATTGCAATTCTGTTTCTCTGACTCTGTAATTGTATTCAGTTGAAGAAGGTGATTTGACTCATTTTGACTCTGTTCTGAAGCAGGAACTGCATCATTTTCATCCAATAATCCCAGCCAAAATCCAGCATAATAAAGATCGCATTTATTAAGTTTTGAAAATTTAACCTGATTTAAGTTACAGAATGTAACCGCTGGAAAAAACAGGGCAGGCGCTTGAATATTATCGAGTTTGGTGACATGATGATACTCTAAGTAATAACACATACTTTCAAAGCATTGAAAAAACAGAAAGGACAGGGATCCCAAGAAAGCTGCAGTCCAAAAGAAGCAGCTTAGTGTACAGCGTCCATCGGATACTATATGGTCAAGGCCATGGAGAGAAGAACTACTGGCAAAATCCTTCAAACTAGCAGCCTTTGGATCATAAAGGCTTTCTTCTGAAGCAGTGGCATGGAGCAACTTATGAGATGCTGGCAGTGTAACAGTCTTTGGTGTTAAGTGCCCCGACATAGCAATCATTCCTATTACAGCCAAGTCACCAAGATTAAACCGGCACTACATCAACCCCTGCCTTAGACAGTGATGCAACACGTGTCTTTTGGAAAGTAGGCAGGATTCATCAATGATGTCATTCTCTCCAAGCAGCAATAAATGCACTTAAACCTAAAGCATGGTAAACGCAGGTCAAATATTTCATAGTGTTTCCTTTATCTTAGGATAAATCATTAGAATCCCAATCCAGGATTAGTTGCCTTACAGTGCTAGCAGCTTCGTTTTAGGAAGGCGGGAAAAAAAAAATAACAGTACAAATATACACATTAGCTAAAAAGTAAAAAGGGTAAAATAAATGCGTAATTGAAGTAGAACTGCTTTATAATAGCCAAGCAATCTCGTGAGGCTTCAGGTAATTGGCAGAAGATCTCACTGATCTGCTAGTTTACTGCCAGCCCTGCCTACCAGGATTAAAGTGAGGTTAAGAAGCAGGGCTGATGAGATGTCAGCAGTTGTTGAGAAATCGAAGTGACTCTTGGGAACTTTAGGAATATTTGATCTTGTTTGCTTGTATGTTCACAATAATGTCCTGCTTGTAGCCACTCCAGTCTTGCTTCTACTATAATATTAATCAACTGAAACATTTGCTCTGTGTTAAAGGGAAATATCAACAGGTAAATAATAATAATAATAATAATAATAATAATAATAATAATAATAATAATAATGAGAACCAAAACAGATATAGTTAATGAATTAACAAAGAGGTAATATTTTATAAATGACCCTTTATATTTACTGTCAGACTACTCCTCTGGAGTTACACGCAAAATAAAGTTTTCCTGTGGCTACCATGACCTGCTGTCTTTGAATGCAATCATACAACATTAGTGGTGCAACTTTAATGTTCCAATAAAACTATGTTTTCTGCCTGTTTTAATCAGAATGTACCAAGCAAAATCCTGCAATGCATCTCAAATCAGCAAACTCTACAGAGAAGCTTTCCCATCACACAGTAATGAGTAACACTCCACAAACTGTACTGTGTGCACTTCCAGACAAGAGTCTGTGGTCATTCTCCATTTAAGTTCTTTGCAACAGCCAGATTTATCTCCTACCTTGTTATTTTTAATGAGTACGTTTTAGTGTATTGATCGGGGGGTAATTAACATTTACAAAATTGGGCAGAAACTTGGCAAATTAAGTAATAAATGTAAAGTCTACACGCCAGTCACAACAATATAGGATTTAAATACCAAATGGGGGCATACTGTAGTAGAAGCCTGCTATGAAAAAGACCCTGTAGTAGATTTAGTGTTGTAGTAGACTTGCCGCTAACATCAGCCAGGCAATTTGGGATACAATTAATAAAGTAAACATAATGCTTGGTTATACAGTTAAAAGTGCAAATCAAGGGAGGTCATTATGAGGTGCATGTGTGAGAATGCATATTGAATAAAGCTCTGGAGAGAGAGCAATGAGGAGCAACCAGAATAATCAAGAGGCTAAAAGTATGTGTTGTTAAGATTTGCGAGAGATGGATCTAATTAGAATAAATAAAGAAGAATGTAGTTGACAAAGTTAACCTTTGGGTCTCTCAAGTCTCAAAAGCAACTAAGTCTACAGTATATTCACCAACTTGCTGTACAGTATATTCACCAACAAGGCAGACAACACATTGTTTTATTTACTAAAAAGACCCAATAACAATGTGCAATACAGTATAGCCTTTTCTGCACTACAAGCTCAAAAGTGCCTCAAATTATTTTCCCAGGGGAAGAAAAACACTGCAAATTCTCACCGAGGTGGAGCCATAGGCTTCTATCACACTGTTGTATTATATGGATTATTTTGAGAATATACCTCCCACTGGCACATCAGTATTCTAATGAGCATGAGCATTCCACTTCGCCATAATTTCTTCTGCAATCCGGCCTGCTGCTAGTGCACCTCTGCAAGCCTGAGCAGCAATGTGCCAAGAGAACACTGCAAATAATTTGAACAACAGCAGAGTATCAGAGGCCACACTGAACTGAAACAAAACAACCAGCCATGCCAGCAAATACACAGAGCATTGCCTCTGTGTGCTTTATCATTTCAGTCTTGCCTGGGTTGCTTTTTATGGTTTAAAATAATCAAGTGGACAGGCATTGTTTGCTGATCAAATTGTGTTTGCACACAGAAAAACTCAAGCTAAAACTAAACTGTTCTACCAGGTCTTCATTCTTTGATCTTTTTTTCATATTAAAATGTTTCAAATTACATGACAAAGCTATATCCGTCTGATCTAAAATGTGTGTAATTCAAATGTTTAATATTAATTATACAAATGACTGCAATCAAAGTTTTCAATAGAGCTAAATATGACAACAGTGCATTAGAGACTGCATTGAGAACAATTTCTTAACAGTCATCAGAAGTCTACCTTTTGTTTCAGGTTCTTTTTTTATTATAAGTTGTTAAAATTATATAACAAATCTAGATCTTAAGTTACTTAATGTTTCTTTCTGATTTTGTATAGTTACTGAAGCATGAAAGGGGGAAAAGCTTATACTATGCAGCTCCAATGTTACTTAAAATGTACTTTCTGTATGTTTGGATTCACCTTCATCGAATTATACTGTAGTGCATAGTGACTAGATACATGTGATATGTCAAAAAACTGGTGTGGTCCAATAACATATACTCTAGTATGGTACAATAAGCCCCTGTTTATTTGGACTGCTTGTGTGCTAAGAAGTCATTAGAGTTAAACTGAAAGGACATCACCCCTGCATCTATTTCTGATTAGTGGAAGATACTACTAAATACAGTTAGCCTTGAGCAATTACAATATGACCCTTAAGGTAAACTTGATGAAATTAAACTAACATGGGTCTGCCTGACAAGGAGGTCAAAAGCTGGAGCAGAAGGCTGTATATGTGCACCAATGAAACTGAGCCCAACACAGACTGGCAATGCATAAATCACAGGATTAGATTTTTTTAACAAGGACACAAAAAAAAAAAAAAAAAAAAAAAAAAAAAAGTTTGTAAGTATTCTCTTCTACACTTAGTTTTATATGAAAGAAACTAGTTGTGATGGTGCAGAGGATTATACAATAGGACAGAGTCGATGGATTGGTGACAGATTCAGTTTGATCAAACTTTAAAAGGAAGTTTCACTGTATACCATAGTCCCCTGACAAAATCTTTAACCCAATACAAATGTAATTGAAAAAGCAAAAAATGTTTCTTTTATATATAATTTTATATACATTTTTAATAGCAGTAATTTAAACCTATTAATGCAGCAATGTGGTTGTCCTACATAATAAAAGTACACAAGTATTTTTCCAGTAGCAATTGCACAGTTGCTATGCTCAAATCATTACAGTTCCTTCTTAGATATTTTGAGATCCCCCCCCCAAAAAAAAAAATCTGGAATTTGAATTTTACAAACAGATTGTCCTCCATCTAAAAACTAAAATATGCATCTATAATTATCATCTTTTCTACACAGACATGGATACAGGATGGTTACAAAAGAGATTATTATCTATTTTCAATAGAAATCAATTTGTTGGCATTACTCTTTCAGAGTCTTCTGTAATTACCAGGACAGAGTGCAGCAGAAATATCAGTATATTTAAATTCCTATCCTTTGAGATAAGCTTATAACCCTTGTTTTTTGAATAATTATTTTTTCTAAATTAGGAGGCTGTATTAAATAATAATACAAACATGGCTGGTTCTGAATCTCAACAGGCAAGAAGCAATGCATTGGCTGACTGTCAAATCTTCTAGATGTGAAATGTTACGTATACCTAAGCAAAAATCTAAATATTTAAGACAAATTTAGGATAACATTTTCATGAAAAACTAAATATAAATTCAAATTGATTGTATTAGTAGTAACATTATACCAAACATGTGCTTGCAGTTTTGTAATCCAGAAATATCTACTATCAGAAAATGGAAACTGCTTTCCGATATATAGTTTCATGATTTTGTTTTTCTTGCAGCACACTTCTGATTTGTTTCGCTGTAGCATAGAGAATATAATGGATTACAACAACATTTTAAATTATCATTTCAACTTTATTTGCAACCCTGCGGACAAACTGTGCAGATGGGCACTCCTTGGGTTACTCAATCTTCAACACAGTTTCCACATTGCTGCTCAGTTTTGCCAAGATTCCATCTAAAAACACAATACAACACACCATAATATTGTGATTTACAGGATATGATGTATATGGTGATAATGTATTCAACTACTTTTAGAGACAGATAGGCAAGTCCCAGGACAAATTGAGGAAGATTTTTTTTTTTTCTTTTACAACTGTATGTATACTTTTTCTTATGTTTTTAAGACAGTGATTAATTATCCCTTTGCTCTCTTACACTTCCCTGGACTCTTTATAAATCACTGTTGCAGGATGATCTGTATTTAAATGTGTGCTGTAGGAATGCCAGCTGGATGTGTTTCTTAATGTGTGGAGGAAGATTGCAACAACAAAGGTCAAAATAGAACAAACTTATAAATGTCACTTAACACATTAATTGACAGTTATAATAGTGTAGATTTTGGCTGTGTGACCTTCATAAATTATTTGAAATGTCGATAAAAAAGTTCCGTTATTATATAAATGGCACTGGTAGAAAGTTTATTCAGTTTGGAGGTGTGCCACCATTCCAAAAAATAGCATGGAAGATGAATTTACTCCTGTATAATACAGTACCTTGTCGGTTTGATTGGTTATGCAGTAAGATCCAAAAAATAGGTGTGAAAAAATCCAGAGACAAATGCAAGCAAAAATTATTTTGTTTTTTTTTCTGGTGAACTCAATCAAGACATGCTGACAAAGCATGCTGGACAGTTCACCATAACTGGCTTATAAAATCATATAAAATGCAGCACCCTTGTCAGACCAGTTGTTCTGATGCAGAATTCAAAACACTCAGCAGTAATACGTGTAAATGTCTTGTTTCACAGCTAGTAACAAGTTCTACAGCCAACAGTGTGTAAACATATTAATTGTTTGGAGAGAATCCAAACAAAATTGATTTGAACAGAAAAGTTAAAAAAAAAGCTTTTTTTAACACAAAAAGCAAACGATTAGGCACTAGGAACTAGACAACTGTTTTATTCTTGCTTTGTAACCTAGTCCTATTATTTTAAATAAAGGAAGATTTTCTCTAAATAAATAAATACCCCATTTTACCTCTGCCTGAACATGTTAGCCAGAAAGTAGAACTCGAGTATGGAATTTGGCCGGTAGTCACTATTTGGTCAGATCTGCATAAAACAGTTGAATGTATGAAATATCCAATATCAAACAACTGTTACAGACAAGGTCTGCATTCTTAAACGTTCAATATATTATTATTATTATTATTATTATTATTATATTATTATTATTATTATTTTATTTCAAAGACCCTTTATCCAAGGCGACTTACAGAGACTAGGGTGTGCATCACCTGCAGAGTCACTTACAACACCTGAAAGTCAGAACACGGAACACAAGGAGGTTAAGTTACAAAAGTTACATTACAGTATATTTTAGTTTTCTGGTACTTTTCACTTTTAAAAGTCCAGCTTAGGTCTAGGTTCATTGTTATGCCAGACATGTTTTAAAGTGTTATTTAAAGCTTATAATGTTTAAGCGTCCATTGCATTAAAGCTATTAAAAACATGAATTCCACTTAAAAGATCACCTCATGACATTTATATTTGGATTCATGTTCATTTTTTCTAGCAGTAGTTGAAATAAAATTACACAATGCAACAAGTCAGTGCTTACAGTTTTAATGTCTTCTCCATTTGCAGTAGAAATGTTAACCAGTAATGTTCTTAAGAAATTGACCTTGTTTCTGAAATCTGGAATTTATGCAAATGTAGTTTAACAATTCAAGGTCTAGATTGAATAAGATTTTGAGGCAGTGCACTGCTTATTATTAAAAGACTAGGAAGGCCAGTAAAACATAAACATCAAATTACAGTAGCTGCCTCACTGCACTGTAGGAGCCCCGCCCATAAATTCTCAATTATTTACTTAACAATTTGTTTTTCTTTTTAATAAATACAATTTGGAGCAAATGTTGGTGGGGCAGCATATGTTAGCTGAAAAGTCACATTGTGACATGTTTTTACTTTTATAAGGAAGGCTGTTAGTCCCAGCACTTACTGTAGTACACTCCAAACAAGCTCAAAACTAGCTTAAAGCTAGGTAAAGACAGATTTAGAGAAATATTACAATAACCCTAGAATATTTGAGCAACAGAACCCAAAACCACTCAGAATGAGGGCAGACAGCACATAGTAATGAACATGAAAAAAAGGACTTTTTAAAATGGCTTTTCGAGCTACTTATTCCTTTAAACAAAAAGTCTTTTGAGTTTTGGCAACTAGGATAACTCTACACCTGCAAGTTAAAAAAGGTTCCTATAAAAAAAGGCCTTTAATTTGTTTCAATTTCCAGCTAAAATATTTATGAGTGATTTGAGACCAATTTATGTCAAATCCAGAGAATCTTTTTGACATGCATCTATAGTGCTCTGCCAGCATTCAAAATAGCACTTGCAAAACCACCTGCTCTCACCTCTTGGAAGTCTCCATATTTGTGTGCATTTAAAAGTGGTGCAATTAATTATTCAGATGCATTATTATCCATGTTGAATCTGTTTCCTGCCTGAGCTGTGTACTCAATGGCCCCAGTGGGATCTTTTGAAGGATTCGGAACTCTCTGCTTATTAGTCATGTTATTTTTTATTGCATTAGGAGCCTAAGCTTCCCGCTGGCTGGACAAGTTCAAATACAGGATTTTCAGTGTTTATGGGAACTAATTGAAAATAACATAATTCAATAATATTCTGAAACGAAGGTTGTACTAATGAATGTCTGTGTGGGAGAGGGTTGGGTTATTCTAGGTAACTGAAATACAAAAGCTTACAGAGGCACATACAGTACAGACACTATTATAATATCAGACCATTAGAGTGTAGCACATCAGACTGCCCTTTCTTAAATGTACGTTCCCTAATGGAACAAACATACAGTATATATTGTAATACTGTATATGGTAGAAAAGTATGATCCTTACATTTTTCATATATAGAAATTGGCCCCTTGTTTGTATATTTAAAATATATGGGATATATTTAAAATATATTTTACTCTGTAATCCATATATTTATTTTATATGGATTACAGACTAATTAAAATATATGGTGCACCATACATGTTTAACATATAAAATAAATATATGGATTACAGACTAAAATATATTTTAAATATATAAAAAAGGGGCAAATTTCTATATATGAAAAATCTAAGGATCATACTTTTCTACTATATATAAGAAATATATGTTTTTTTTTCCATTGGTTCACAGTTAAATCTTAATTTTACAATCCAGCTCAGTATTGTCAAGTGCTCTTCAAGTCCTGTGGAGAATGCAATATTCTGGTGACAAACAGAAAAGGAGATAAAATAAACAGTTCTAATAACGTCGTCAACTAAAAACGTCGTCACGGACCGTGCCTGGCTGATAGAATAATATATATATGCACATCTAATATAATTATTATATATCTATATCTCGGTATCACTCAGGTAGTATATATATATATATATCTATAAAATGGTTTCCAGGCAGAAACTTGAAAACTTTGTGAGGAAAGATTGATAACTTTCTGTGGTGTTACTACGCTACTCCGAAACAACACGTATGTTGCAGATTCTTGCCCTCGTTCACGAGACTGACAGCGTGTCTTGCAGCTTCCCACTCTGCCCTCGATTCACGGATTACAAGGATTCAACCTGAAATGTATGATTTCTTTTTCATGAATTCCACTTTTTCATCCTTTTTTTTTTTCATCTGCCATATGCAGTCTGCATCATATAAACTTCCTAGACTAAAGATGAAGAAACAAAATTTGATCTAATCGTCCAAAAACATCTTATTTCAGGCAGAGACTAAATACACGTTCACTTACCAGTAAACAGTAAACTATCAGGACATAATAGGCGTGTATAAAGCAAAGACACAAAACACCTAACCATTCCAAACACAAAACTGGTGCTGTGATTAAATATTTTCATTGCTCTCATTCATTTGAAACTCACTAGATAGAGAGATAGATATTCAGAGTTTTTCAATCTGCCCAGTTTCACATGAGTAAAAAGTGCTGGCTAGCAATATATCTTCACTAGCCAGAGAATCACTTGAACAAAATAAAAAAATAAGAGACCAAGAACCAAGAAAATTTTCTCATTTTCTCGATTGCTAATTTTCTGCCTGCCTACAGTGTTGCTGTAGTAGCCTGGAGGGAAACACATCTCATAAACTGCTTGCTCGTGGTGGATAAATATCTATATTACCCAACACAGAATTTTAAGCAGGCATTTTAGTTTTCCGATTGCTGGGGATGGCTGCATCGATGAAAAAAAAAAAAAATCAATATTTATTTTATCAGCTTCCTTAAGAGAAATTGAGTGTAGTCTTACATATGGTACAGTGCCGTGAAAAAGTATTTGCCCCCAGTCTGATCTACATTTTTGCAAATTTTCACACTGAATGTTATCAGCTCTTCAACCAAAATCTAATATTAGATAAAAGGGACCCTGAGTGAACAAATAACACCAAATTTTGATACTTATTTCATTTATTTATTAAAGTTATGCAACACCCTGCCCCTGTGTGAAAAAGTAATCGCTTCCTTAAGAGTCAATAACTGGTTACGCCACCTTTAGCAGCAATAACTGCAACCTATTGTTTCCTGTAGTTATTGATCAGACTCTCACAGCACCATGGAGGAATTTTGGCCCACTCCTTCATGCAGAACTGCTTCAACTCAATGACATTAGTTGGTTTTCGAGCATAAACTGCTCGTTTCAAGTCCTGCCACAACATTTCAATGGGGTTTAGGTCTGGACTTTGACTAGGCCATTCCAAAATTTTAAATTTCTTGTTTTTCAACCATTCTGATGTAGGCTTGCTTGTGTGTTTCGGATCATTGTCTTGCTGCATGACCCAGCTGCGTTTCAGCTTCTGCTCACGGACAGATGGCCTGACATTCTCCTGTAGAATTCTCTGATACAGAGCAGAATTCATGGTTCCTTCAACGATGGCAAGTCGTCCAGGTCCTCATGCAGCAAAGCATCCCCAAATCATGACACTACCACCACCATGCTTGACCCTTGGTATGAGGTTCTTATTGTGGAATGCAGTGTTTGGCTTTCGCTAGACATAACGGGGCCCATGTTGGCCAAAAAGTTCCACTTTTGACTCATCTGTCCATAGAACATTGTTCCAGAACTCTTGAGGATCATCCAGGTGCTTTTTGGCAAACTTGAGACGAGCATTCATGTTCTTAGTGAGCAGTGGTTTCCGCCTTGCTACTCTGCCATGAATCCCATTTTTGCCCAGTGTCTTTCTGATGGTGGAGTCATGAACACTGATCTTAGCCAAGGCGAGAGAGGTCTGCAGATCCCTGGATGTTGTTCTAGGGTTCTTTGTGACTTCCTGGATGATTTAACGCCTTGCTCTTGGAAAGATTTTGGCAGGACGACCACTCCTGGGAAGATTCACTACACTCTCAAACTTTCTTCATTTGGACAATATGGCTCTGACTGTGGTTTGGTGGAGCCCCAGAGCCTTAGAAATGGCTTTGTAACCCTTTCCAGACTGATAGGCATCAGCAACTTTTTTCCGGAGGTCTTCAGGAATTTCTTTTGATCATGGCATGATGTGCCTCTTGAATCTGTGTGCTGACAACTTCACTCTGATGGTAAGGGTCAAAGTTAGTCAGATTTATATTGGGCAGGGCTGGCCCAAATCAAGTCTGATTGTTAACCAGAGTTTTCAAACAGCTGACCCTAATTATCCCTTTGATTGGGTTGAGTTAACTGTGTGCCCACAACAGGTGAATAAATTGCTGCACACAAATGTTTTAAAGATAAACTTCAGAGGATCCCTCCTGAACTAGGTCTGCTGAACAAAACTATATATATATATATATATTAGCATCAGAGTGGGTCATATTATCATTATGTGTATGAAAGTAACAGAATTGAAATAAACAGAGGGGGATTTTACTCCATTCTCTGTGTCTACTTGGTTTCTGGTCACAAACTCCCCAAGTGACACAGAATGCTTTTAAAAAGAGTCGTAAACTAAATACTGGACACATGGCTTATCTTCACAATCACTGAACGAATTCCTTGGCGCCGCAAGCCAGACAGTTCTGGGGGCTTTGACACCTAGGACAGGAACGAGTCCATCACATAAATCCAGCCGACATGGAGTGGAGTAGCAGAAAAACTGAGAACAAGGGGCTACATCGGAACGAGAACAACCAATGGGAAATACTCCACGTGGACTCCACCCAAAATAGACAAACTATTCAATCACAGGGGTAAAGAGAAGATTACTAAAGGATGAGCGTGACACTCAAACAGGGCTCCCAACACAAAATCCAAGGTTCTGATACATAAACGAGTCTTTGAACTGTAACAATCTGGAGATCCAGCCTACAACCAGCTGGAACAGAGATACCATTTTCGGATACTCTAATACAAGATAATTATTCTACTGTTTGCCTTGGTGTGGAAGTCCTCTGCGTAAGAAGTTTAAAATCCTAAAGTACTTGTAAAGAAATCTCTAACTTAGCCCCAGTTGATCACTGGAAAAAGAGTTGGATGAACATTTGAAGTCGACATAAATGGAAATATATTCAATTTATTGAGCTAGCAGTGCCGGAGTTTTGAGGTGAAATTTCATCAGACATAACTGGATGAAGAGTGCACATATTGGTGGAGGAATTGCTGTTTCAGTGGAATACCTAAATAGTTAATGACTCTTGCTCTTTACAAAGACGTTTGTTTCGTACCCTGACATGGAGACAAAATGCAATGAAGGCAGACCCTGCAACCTGGACCTGTCCTTGGCAGCAGGAGAGCCTTCGAGCACCTGTATTGTTGAAGACACGGATCAACTGGAGGAGGCTGCGAATGTCCGAAGTATTCAATGAGTAGTGTTTTAATCCTCTTATGATCTCGAGAATAAGCAGACCTTAAAGTAAAATTAACATTTGATTTAGGTAGAATATAAGAAAAGTATTATTGCTTTTAAGTCATGCTTTGAAGTTAATGAACACTTTAGTAACTGTTTGTATGTGATTTATACAAACTGATGTGGGTTTTATAAGACAATTATCATTCTGCGTTTAAGGCTAGAATCCAAATTTAGCTGTCCTGGTAATAGATCATTCTTGATAGGTATCTGTTCGCAGAACATATATGAGACTGATTTAACTATGATTTGGTTATCAAATATTAATGAAAGTAAATAGTTGTGTTACTAACGATACACCTGTTAAGACTGACCTTTGTCTTAAATAGCTGTCAGGAATGCAGTTGTAACCTTTGGAATCTCCCATAAATTGTGTTGGATCGCTGATCAACCAGCAGGAGTGGGGTGTCGTTGTTTAAACTTTCTTTTCTGCACTGTTTAGTTTAGTTAATTCTGCATTTCTGTATTATTTTAGTTTCATTGTTGCACCTTTAATTTTTCCTTTATTTAGTTTTATTTCTAATTAAACTGTCCCTTTGTATTCACTAGAAACATTGTCTAGTCTGGTTATTTTGATAGAGGTTGGGTTCTGCATGATTTGAATTCAAATAAGGTATTTTATTATTACAATTTAAAGTAGTCCAAATACAAATATACCTTGCACACTACTATATATATTGTTGTATTGCTTTTTCTAACACATATATTTATCAGGTTTTCAAAACAATATAAATAAGAATGCACCAAAGGAGCAGCCAATTATGTATTCTGCACTACACTTCCCATCAGAATTACATTTTTATCAACATTGCACCAGGGAGAGGGTTTAAATTAGAGAGCAAAACTCCATTTCCAAACCACACTGGAATTACAAACGAGAAAGAAAAAGATAAACCAGAAATAGCTTTATACAAAGGAATCATTAAAATACTCCATTTAAGTTCAAATAGCGACTCCCTGCATTAGAAAGAGGTAAAAATTCAACCAGCAAAATAACACATTATCTTCTTATCAACAGAGTGTTCTTTTTGTATTCTAGAGTTCTATAAAAGCATTTAGAATGCAATATCCCCCTTTCTAAGGCCTAATTTGGAATGCAACTATCTGTCCACAACAACTTCGTACAAAAAAGCCAATTTAGAATAAAGTGTTAGTTACAGAAAGCATGTATAAAGTGAGACGTTTCATCAGTAGATCTGTTATACAAGAATGCAATACCAAAACGGCCAAGTTAAAAACAACTATCTTATTTATTATTTATTTCACATATTGATTGATAATTATGACAGTATGATCACCTACTTGCAACACACATATTGTTTTCATCGTTTTTCTTTGCTGGATGATAAGAGTAAAAATCAATCAAACAACCAAACAAATTAAAAAAACAGTTTTATCTAAGCAGACTGTAACCCAAAAACATGGTGGCACATCTGCATAATCATTACAGTTTTTGCTTTTTTAAATGAAAGCTTCCAATGTTTGCAGAGAGCTTATGTTCATCTGAACTCTTCGTAATTACCCAAACTCAGTAAATCTTTGCTCAAACCCTGGACTAATCATCATTAAAGTAAACACTCCTTGCAAGATATCAGCTCTACCAGCAGGGCAACCAGAAGTTTTATCAAAATGTATCCATACTTTGAGCGCTCCCTATTGATAAAGGTTGTACTAATGTGCAGGAACATCCTTTGGTCCTTAATAGCTGAGGTGTAGAGGAGAACCAACTTTTGTGTAAATGATGTGCAATGGACCAAACATCTCTGGAACAAACTACCAATCCCATTTTCCCATCAGGAAACATTGTTATCATACACTTAAGACATGGTTTAATAATTCAAGGCACATTATACAGCTGTCATTTTGCTATTTACTTTCCTTTATGCAGCAGGCTAGACAGCAAATTCTCTGGAGGTGAGGATGCAAGAGTAATGGTTCACATTACCCTATTTTATATCAGGGCTAAGCCACAGAATGTTGATACATGCAAGTCAATTTCATGTTCTAACCAATAAATCAGTTGCATTGAGGTATTAAGAACCCAATGTTGCCGACAGGATCTGTTCATTTCTTTGTTTAGAATGGCACTGGGTATGTCGCCATTTAAAATCCCTAAGTCTACTGTCATTACTGTCCTTATGAGTTAGACTTTCCATTAACAACAAATGCTGTGACAAATCTGAAACAATGTGCTTACATTTGAAATACTATTTTAAGCTTGCAATTCTAAAATCCACCACATTGTTTAAGAAACAAAAAATGAAACCCTTTAAATTCCAACTTCTTATTATTAAGAAATCCACTGCCTGTCAGTCATTACGCTTAAAAGCACATCAGGCTGTCAGCAGGATAACATGTTCCGTTTTTTTTTTTTTAATTTGCAGCCTTTTATTCCTCTGAGGCACTGTCTTTGATAAGACTTCAATTTTGCTTTAATTCAAAGTGGAAGGTTCATGAATAAAAGGCTTGAAACCTATAAACTTCTATAAATATGTAGGGGACACTAATTTAGATGTGGATAGCCTCTTTACTGACCTTAGCTTTTGGAAATCCAGTAGAGATGTTAATGTTTACTTCTGACATAGCGCATGATAAATAAGTATGATGATATTCGCCGGGTGGAAGCTGAAGAAGGCCATATTCAAAACAAGGGAGACAGGGTGGTGAACCATTGGAACAGGCTGCCGGACAGAGTTGTTGAAGACTGGATGCTCTCATGAACAATATTGTATAGCCTTCTCTGTAAACACAATAAGACATTTAACTAGCCACCTGGTGGAAGGGCCACCTAGCCATGGATTCCCAAAGGTTTTATTTCCCCTACTAACCTGGTTAGGGGGGGGGTTGTTTTTCCTCTCCTGAGTGCTAATAGATCACTCTGGCACCAAAGTGAGCGAGCACAGGTTCACCTACACTCTCCAGCTTACCTACAATGCCCTTCATCACACAGGTCCCGAGTACCTCCTCAACCTGCTGACCCGTTAAGTCCCTGCCTGCAAGCTGAGGTCCTCCGACTCTGGCCTGCTTGTTATCCCCAAGCAAAAGTGCACCACAATTGGAGAACGCTTGTTTATCTTCATGGCTCCGACTCTTTGGAACTCTCTCCCAGCTTCGGTGTGTGATGCTCCCACCGTCACTAGCTTTAAATCAACTATCAAGACCCATTTGTTCTTTTTTTGCTTTCCATGCTCTTTAAGTCTGATATCTGCTATTAACTGCTGTGTTGTTGTTACTATTTCATGTATTATGCTTTTTATATTTATTTTTTTACTGTATATCATGTATTTCTCTGTATTTAAAGTATTATGGATTTTCTTGTTGTTACTGCATCTTGTAAAGCGCTTTGTGATGGTGGTCCACTATGAAAGGCGCTATATAAAATAAAGATTGATAGGTGGGCTGAATGGCCTTTTCTCATTCTGGAATTTCTTAAGTGGTGTGTGTAATTTGCTCTGGTGTAACTCGACCCTCACAGATTGAAGTCCTTGAGAAACAGTTTTGACTTTTTCAATGCATTAACATTTGATGAAATTGTGTAAAGATGTGACAGCTGCCCCCAACCCCCATCCCCAATCTACAAGGGCCTGTAAGTTTTGCATCACCTAGAATTTTATGATTGAGAGTTTTCTTTTTTGTTTTTAACTATATGAACATAATTTAGATATTTTATTTAACATTATGTAATCAAAGAAACTACAAAATGATTTCGCAAAAGTCTACCGGAAGCCATAATCGTAGTACATGATTCCATGTCAGATTTCGAAAATGTCACGTTTTTCAATTGTTGTCAGTTCTATGTTAAAATATGTGGCCGTAGCTGTAGTATCTCAAGAACAGTTGGTCTTAAAGCGCGGTGGCTGAGTGGTCTGGCCACCACTGTTGGGGAGAGTCTAAAAAGAGTGTTTGCACTGCTGTCTGAAATGAGAATTTTATTGGGCTGTTTTTATAGGTCGTGTGATTCAAAGGATCCTTGTGCCTACAGGTTTTGATAGAACTATGAAATGCAGTTTCTCCAGGTAATTTTACAGTGCAGTAAATAATGATGTGCTACAGCAAACCTGCAAAAAAATTGAAGATCTTTTTGCTTCACCATGTTTATTTACTGTACAGTATAGGATTTTAATGTATACCCTTGTGCTATGCAAGTGCATTGTTAAGATTGCTAATTTAGTGTTAAATGTACTTAGTTCTATTGAGAATTATTATCAGATAGAGTAAGCATCCTTCCTATTTCCAGAGGGTTTGTTTAATTATAATATTACAGCACTAACTGTGATAGCATGTCTTCTCCATTACAGTCTATCATTCACGTCCGAAGACAACATCTTGGTTTTATCTCTTGTGTAACATTTGAAATAATCTCTTTGTGACACTAATTGTGTGTGTGTAATTTATCTGTCAGTTCAAACAGTATTGTACTCTATGCATGACTTCTGTATGTCCTGTGGGACCACACAACAATGTGGCAGAAGTACTTTACGAATCACATTAAAAGGATTTGGCTGTCTTGTTTAGACCTTTCTTTATAATGCTATACACTGAAATGTTAGTCAAATGGAAGGAGGTTCTGGCTCATTAAAAATGTAGGTCATGCAGGGGGCATGGTGGCTCAATGCAAAGACAATGAGATATAAAGGATGTTGTTTATCGGGTACCACCTGGTCTGCTTGTGCAGTGGTAGCCAAACCCAGCTATTTACCAGTTGAGATACTGTCGCAGTGCGACAACACAAACATGTTGCAGCTTTACAATCCTGTTGTTTTCTGACTATGTTAAATCAGGTCCTGCCACGAGGTAGAAAAATGGAGCAGAAAATGTATTGAACAAACCAGCAAGAAGTGCTGAAGACTTAAAGCCAATTGTGCATTTTGCCAGAGCGTTGCTAAACGGCACATGGTTTGGAGTTTTGCTCTTACGTCAATTGATTGTTCACGCTTGTTCAAACGGAAGGAATTTATAGTTAATTAACTAAAACCAATATAGCAGGCTGTATGAAAAAAATGAGTACAAGTATAAATACCCCACAAAACACTCACCCTTTTCTAAAGCGAACAGGAGATCAGTCCAGCAAGAATTTCAAATGATCTGATCAGATATTGAAAATCTTATTGGTCTGTTGGCCATTCCCATATCAAAAATACTCTTCAGTAGTAAGGTACTGGCAAAAAATATATATGATTCTTAACAGTAACAGTGTCACAGATAAGTTCAAGCCGGTCCCTGTATCAATTCCATATATCACTCTGAACCCTTATTGGTGTTGCTTTGGTAAGACAGAGGCTAAGACAATGATACACAAATGCTATCTGAGCTGGTCTCTCATTGGTGAGAATAACAAAATGTGCTTCAGAACATGTATTAAAGCTCTTCTCCATAAGGTAAACTAGCAGAATTGGTTTTACAGTTGTTTTTTTTGTTTTTTTTACAGATTCCATCGAGGAAGTTTATGATCCTATTGCTTTAACCACATAATGTATATTCAGCTCTGCACAAACGACACATGCCCAGCTAATTATACACCTGCTCTTTAAAGTAAATAAGTGTTAGACACAGAACTACAAACACCAAAATATTTACACAAAAATAATAAAGCATGGTGTGCTGAATTTAAGGTTTAAACAGGGCCATTTTATTTGTAACTAACTCATTCAGTGCCAATCAGATACATGTTTTTCCTGCTCAGTGCATTACAATAAAATCTATATAATGGCGCACTGTCACATCTATATATCTGATTAACACATACTGTACTGTACTGTATTATAAGGTTTTAGTGTATCTTATTGGTCATTTCTGTCTATTTTAAAGAAGGGGAAAATGTGCGTTGCTAATTAAGTAGACAAAAACAGTCTACATCCGTGACACACTGAAAGAAGCAGAGCTTGATGTAAATTAGACAGGTAGCATTATTTTAAGGTAATCCTATCAGTGGCACTAGAACCATTTTTAAAGTGGGGGTGCTGAAAGCCATTTAATAAAACTGTAACCTCTGCTGCACCCCCAGCACCCCTAGTTCCAGTGCCCTTGAATCCTATTGTTTGTCCATGTTAATTAACAAATGCATGGTGGTATAATTAATTACTGCATTTAAGCTGAATAACTTTGCTGTCTAAAATTTAAATACATAAGCTTGAAAATGTTTTTTTTATTTATTTTTTTATTCACTGGTACAGTATGTCGAAAGCGTGTAAAGTATCTCTGAATGATTGTATAATATTACATTATTATTATTATTATTATTATTATTATTATTATTATTATAATGTTTTTAGTATTGTTGCTGTTGTACATGTTTGTTTTTTACAGCCTGTCACACTTGAATATTTATTAGTATTTTTGTTGGATTCTTGTTTGCAAATACATTTGTTTGGTGCATTTCGTTTTCATACTTGGTACTTCAGAACAAATTGCTTCAGAAACTTGAGTGATTGGATACACCTTGTTTAAATTGTATCTGAATTTGCTGTAGCTATATACACTTGACTAACCCTTCCACCAGTGCTAGAATTTTTTATATTTTTCTACTCATATGTCTGATAATCTACCCACTTGATCCCAAGTCTTGATTTGCATTAAAATACACATCCAATGCTCAATAGCGGTCTCCGGCGAGCGCATAATTTACCTTACAGGTCTGCATTACTCAGGACTACAGAAATAAAATAATTTATTTTTATTTTCTATACACAACAAAAGGATTAAATAACAAACGAAAAACAAAATGGTGTGAGGGAAGGAGTGCAGGGGTGGAATCCAAAACAAACTGTGATGACTCGTCTTTAATTTGTCTTCGTGGTGACCATACATAAACAAAAAAAAGACAAAAGAAATGTTAGTGTTTCAAAAATCCCGCTGCACAAAACCAGACTCTCCCTCCACCCGTTACTCCTCCTACTTTACTTTCGGACCAACCCCGAACACAGTAGTACGTTCCCTTTAGTATGTAATGTCCCGCCTCTGTAGTCAGTGGAACACCAATCCCCAACCGACACGTGTCCTTATCCTTCACTTGACTCCAGTGGCTGGAAGTTACATACTCGTACTTCCGCCCCTCACCAAGGTGCCGCCCCTCAAAAGATGACTTTTGCCATGGTCACGAGATCTTGGTAAGGGAAGTCCCGAGTTGGTTTGATGCCACCTACTGTCGGGAGGCTGAATCACAGACCGAAACCCCTTTGACTCATCACATATCCCACCCCTCAGAGTGGAGCCGAAGGAACACTCGGAAACCTCTAACCCTTCCCTTTTACCTCCCTCCCGGGAAAAAAAATCAGCATTTTGATGTAACTTACCCGCACGATACCTTATTTGAAAGGCGAAGGGTTGGAGCGCCAGGTACCACCGCGTAATCCTAGCGTTTGAATCCTTCATCGTGTCTAACCACTTTAAAGAAGCGTGATCTGTGATGAGTACAAAGGGTCGTCCCAGAAGATAGTATTTTAAAGATTCCACTGCCCATTTCACTGCCAGGCATTCTTTCTCCACTACCGAATACCTCTGTTCTCTGGGCAGTAACTTCCGACTGATGTATAGTATCGGGTGTTCTACACCATCTCTCTCCTGGGACAGAACCGCCCCCAGACCAGTCTGCGATGCATCTGTCTGCAGGACGAACTCTCGGCTGAAATCCGGGCTTATTAAATCCGGGCTTATTTATGCTGGGGCCTGACTCAAATTAGTTTTAATAGATTCAAAGGCTGTCTGACACTCTGCACTCCACTTAATTTTATTTGGAGCGTTCTTTTTAGTGAGATCAGTGAGAGGGGCGGCTATAGTGGAAAAGTGTGGAATAAAGCGGCGGTAATAACCAGCCAACCCTAACAGTGATCTCACCTGGGTTTTCGTGGTAGGTACCGGTGAATCCAACAAAGCCTGGACTTTTGAAACCAACGGTTTCACTCTACCCTTACCCATTATGAAACCTAAATATTTAGTTTCTTCTTTTCCAATAGCGCACTTTGCCATGTTCGCTGTGAGCCCCGCCCTCCTCAGAGACTGTAAGACGGCTTCTAATCTAGTCAAATGTTCTCTCCAGGAAGAACTATAAATGACTACATCATCGATATACGCAGCTGCATACTCTCGATGAGGTTGTAAAACCCTGTCCATTAGTCTCTGAAAAGTAGCAGGCGCTCCATGAAGTCCGAACGGCATAGTACAAAATTGAAAAAGACCCTCTGGGGTTGAAAATGCCGTTTTCTCACGAGAGGCTTTCGTTAATGGAATTTGCCAATATCCTTTCGTCAGATCCAGAGTTGAAATAAACCGAGCTTGCCCCAGTTTGTCTAAGAGTTCATCTACTCGAGGCATGGGATATGCATCAAACTTGGAGATAGCATTCACCCTCCTAAAATCGATACATAATCGTAGTGACCCATCTGGCTTGTCTATTGGTACTATTGGGCTACACCACTCACTTCGGGAAGGTTCAATTACCCCAAGTTTCAACATACACTCCACCTCCCTTCGAACAGAATCTCTCCGACTCTCTGGAATGCGATACGGTCTCTGTCTAACTCTTAGACCTGGCGGAGTGATAATAGCATGTTCGATCAAATGCGTTCTTCCAGGCACGTTAGAAAACACATCACTGAACATTTTAATTAGATTGCTTACCTCTTCACGCTGATCAGGAGTTAATTGTTCCCCCATCGGGACCTCAATTGCTGACTCTGACTCAATTGAGGGTCCAAAATCCTCTCCCTCCTGTACAGGAGATATAAAATGGACTTCCCGTTCTTTCCACGGTTTCAGGAGATTAACATGATAAATTTGACTTTCTTTCCGACGCCCAGGCTGTCGGATCTCATAATTGACTTTACCAATTGCTCGAATAACCTGAAAGGGACCCTGCCATTTAGCAAACAACTTAGATTCCGATGAGGGCAACAATAACAACACTTTGTCTCCAGGTCGAAAGTTCCGAATTCTTGCATTTTTATTGTAGCTTTGTTGCTGCTTCTGCTGTGCCGCTTTGAGATTGTCATGTGCCAATCGACCGACTAATTCTAAGCGATCGCGTAACTGCAACACGTATTTTACTACATTTTTAGACTCCTTTGACTGTTCTTCCCAGCCTTCTCTTATGAGATCCAAGATACCCCGCGGCTGCCGACCGTACAAGAGCTCAAACGGGGAAAACCCCGTTGAGGATTGTGGTACCTCGCGAACTGCAAAGAGCAAGTAGGGAAGCAGTTTAGCCCAATTGCGTTTTTCTTGATCTACAAAGCGGCGCAACATATTTTTCAAAGTCTGATTAAATCGTTCAACAAGCCCATCCGTTTGTGGATGAAAAACTGAGGTTCTAATTGAACGAATTTTCAATAATTTATATAGTTGCTGAATACAGTCTGACATAAAATTAGTGCCCTGATCAGTGAGAATTTCTTTCGGGATTCCCACCCTAGAGAATATTTTTACCAATTCATTCGCTACAGCTATTGCATTCATAGAGCGTAAGGGAACAGCTTCTGGATATCTCGTTGCGTAGTCCACTACTACTAAAATATACCGATATCCTGACTCTGTTCCCTCCAGAGGGCCTACTAAATCTACACCAATCCTTTCAAACGGTACCCCAATAATTGGAAGTGGAACCAGAGGTGCGGGGCGAACTGACTTAGGGGCAGCTAATTGACATTCAGGACACTCCGATACATACTTCCGCACAAGACCATAAACCCCAGGCCAAAAAAACCGGGCCAGAATTCGTTCCTGAGTCTTTTCAGTTCCCAAATGACCTGAAAATGGAATGTCATGCGCCAATCTCATGATTTCTGACTGAAAAGGCCTAGGAACCAATAACTGTTTTACGAGCTGTCCCGTCCCGGGAGCCCGGGTTATTCTATATAATAAGTGCCCAGATACAGAAAAATGCGGAAATACCACCGGTTGTCCTTCCTGCATATCCTTCCCCTCGATATATCTAACCCGTTTCCAAGCATACTGTAACGTGGGATCATTTTGTTGTTCATATCCCAAGTCAATATCTCGGTCCCAATGGTTAGGTACACAGAGAGGAGTGTCTTTTATTACATGACCTTCCACCTCAGTAACCTCGCAGCCCCGGTTACACTGAATACCTACTCCCTTTCCTTGCCGTTTCAGCGATTGGTTTACTTTTGTGTCAGACCCCTCCCCTTGTCGTCTCAGAGTTCCCTCATATTTTTCCACCCGACGCTCTCTTTTTGTTTTTCTTGGGCGGATTTTAGGGTTAAACAGGTCGGATTGCAACGGAAAAATCTCGCCAATTGTTTTCTCCTGTTGCTTTAATTGTCCCCTGGTAGAAACTAAGACCATTTCCCGACCTAAAATACGATCAAAAAACGGCCAGTCTCTTCCCAGGAGAACAGGGTATGGTAAACATTGCGCTACAGCCACTTTAACGCAAGCTGAATAATCACCTACAATAAGTCTAACTTTAGTGGTGGGATAAACCCGAGTTTCTCCATGAATACAGGAGATAGCCACTTTACCCTGTGGCTCCCAGGCTACCCCATCCAAGAGAGCTTGCCGAATCAATGTTTGTGCACACCCAGAGTCCGCAAATGCGTAAGTACTCTTTCCCCCGACCTGTACTCTTAACTGATAAGGGCCCTCCCGACATTCCCCAGTGTTCCTACCTGTTACTGCTGACCAGGATCTTGTCGCCAGGTCCACCTTTATTACTGGACAATTCCTGGCAATGTGTCCAGGCTCATTACATTGGTAGCACACTTGGTTAGGAGGCATCAACGGAGTTAATCTGTCCTGCGAGTCCGCGACCGGCAGGTTAGGGGGATTCTCTCTCGCCCAGGATGGGGCTAACCTCGACCTCCATGGTCTGAAGGTCCGGTTACCCCCTCTGGGCTTCATTGGTTGGTTGGTCCGAGTTAGTTTAGGGGCAGGAGTGGGGTCTGACCCGGCACCTTCGTTTGCGTCTTCGTAGGCCTCCGCCAGGAGGAGGGCATCCTCGAGAGTGGTAGGTCTATTCCTCTTAATCCACTCTCGATTCCCTGGCGGTAGTATAGACGCAAACTGTTCTATAACTATTTTCTGCACCAGTTCTTGGGGTGTATGTTCTTCTGGCCGCAGCCACCGGGTGCACTGATCTAAAAGATATTGTCCCGCAACCCGGGGCCGCATCCCCTTGGACAGCTGGTATTCCCGAAAACGGCGCCGGTATGTTTCCTCCGTGATCCCGAGGCGTGAGAGAATGGCTTCTTTAACTTTGACATAGTCCCCTGCATTCGTGGCCGTCAGGGCTCGATATGCTGCCTGAGCTTCCCCTGTCAGGCAGGGTGCCAATTTCATGGCCCAGTGTTCCCTAGGCCACTCTGCAGCCTCTGCCACTCTCTCAAAAGTAATCAAGAAAGCCTCGGGATCATCTTCCGAGGTCATCTTCTGAAGATTAGGCTGAGCTGCAAACATCCGGGCAACCGCTCTCTCTGATGTTGATATTGATAGTTTTTCTACCAGCTGTCCCAAGAACTGGGCGAGCTGTTCCAGGTGCCGTGTCTCTCTCTCCTCTCGCTTCTCCTCCTGCTCCCTAAACATTGTCAAAACTGTAGCTGGATCCATTTTCACTTCTGACACCACGTGTGAGGCGAGAGTGTATTAAATGGAATGTCCAGACAGTAATTTATGTGTACAGAAATAAAATAATTTATTTTTATTTTCTATACACAACAAAATGGATTAAATAACAAAAGAAAAACAAAATGGTGTGAGGGAAGGAGTGCAGGGGTGGAATCCAAAACAAACTGTGATGACTCGTCTTTAATTTGTCTTCGTGGTGACCATACATAAACAAAAAAAAGACAAAAGAAATGTTAGTGTTTCAAAAATCCCGCTGCACAAAACCAGACTCTCCCTCCACCCGTTACTCCTCCTACTTTACTTTCGGACCAACCCCGAACACAGTAGTACGTTCCCTTTAGTATGTAATGTCCCGCCTCTGTAGTCAGTGGAACACCAATCCCCAACCGACACGTGTCCTTATCCTTCACTTGACTCCAGTGGCTGGAAGTTACATACTCGTACTTCCGCCCCTCACCAAGGTGCCGCCCCTCAAAAGATGACTTTTGCCATGGTCACGAGATCTTGGTAAGGGAAGTCCCGAGTTGGTTTGATGCCACCTACTGTCGGGAGGCTGAATCACAGACCGAAACCTCATCACAATAGCGGTAAGAAGCCCGAGTAGTGGATCTGGAATCCGTGTTCCTCTAATAAAATTTTCTTTGAGTTTCTCACTTTCATTTAATCATTGGGAGTTTATTCTGTTTTTTTTTCCTAAAAGTTTTAGTCTTGTGTGGAGAATTACTGCTAATGTTTTATACATGTTAAAGCCAAGTAAACTCTGACCAAAGTGAGGGTACGTGCCTAGCAAAAATTGCAAACAAGAAAGAGTAGGGGCCAAACTATCTGCCCTATGATTTGAAATCTAGACCTAGACACGCAGCCAATAAAATGTAAGGAATGTGTGTGATGTGAGCTGGCTTTGCCTTGTCATCAGATATACGCCCAAGACTGGCAACACCAAAAGTAGGCTATTCAGAGCATCAATGCTTGTCCAGTTCCCATTTCCTAGATTCATCCCAGAACTGTCTAATTGGCTTTTAAAATATATTTTTGCTAGTTGGTGGACTTGCTGGAGCACTAGTGTTGTCTGCAAATGTTACATGATTGCCAGTTTATCCTCCAGTCTATATCCTCTTTCACACTGGCATACACTAGCTGGGTCGGAACCTACCCTGTTCAGGGCCCGGTATCATGTGGGTCGACTACGAGATTTCACACAGCTTTTGATAAAGCAGGGTTGACCTGGGTGACAGACGCAAGAACACAATACGCATACAGACGCTTCCATCCATGCTTCTCTGGACTGAACCATCGGCCCAAATGTTGATTAGAGCAAATGTTTCTTCATCCCTGCTGCAATCTGGCTCATGGTGTGTCATTTACATGTTGGCAGTAAAGAGCAGAGGTCCGGGCACCCATCCCAGTAGCAGCCAATGGAGTACATACATCCTGCACTTTAAACAGTTGCAGGGTCATCGTCTCTATTCACTTCATATTTTGACTCATCACAAAAAATGTAAAGCACTGTACATTTGGGCCTATTTAAATAAAAAAAAAAAATATTTGATTGAGATTCAGATTGATAATGAAGGTTAAACAAGAGTGCTTTTTGTAACATTACAGAATGGGCGAAGCCTTTAAAAGAGAGCTCTTACGTTATACAAACTTAGAACTAACAGGTATGTTTTGTTTATTTAATTGTGTTGAACACTAGCATGTCGTTTATTAACACTTCAAGCCGTTTTGTTATTACAGAGTAGCTTAAAGATGGTTTTGTATTATGATACACCACCAGGAAATGTGTAATATATTAGATGTAAAATGTAGATGTATTGTAGATGCAATTTACGTCACTGGTCATAAATGTTACATGAAATGTCTTGTGAAATTGCCAAGGGTAATTTTAGTATAGACATTTTAAAAAGATGTTTTATATACATCACATACTAAATTAATTCCTCAACATTATTAGAGAATTCTTATGCAATGCCCTGTTGTAAATTCTTAGTTGAAGTCTTAAATACAGAGCATACCTTAATAAATTTACACTGGAAATTCTTATTCTTAAATGCTACACTTGTCTTGAACCTCATTGGGAGATTGTTTAGTTAGAAAGAACAATGTAATGATCAACTATTCCTTTAGCATCCTCACCAGGTGTTTCTTTTTATATTTTTGCATGGAAACTGATGTTTCTTATCACCTTATCTTTAATGAACAAAAATGTGAACACAAGAATCAAAACAATTATGTTTTTAATTCTGTGGTGTTTCTTTTTTATTATTATTTATTGTTTTAAATATCTTAGAGTTCATTCAGGTGGTGAAGCATTTTGAGGAGTATAGGAAGAAATGGCTGCACTCAGAGCTGGAATTAATGAAGTGCAGGGACCTCGTGTTCAGGATGGATCTGGATAAATCAGCACTCGAGGTCAAGCTGAAGCACACTCGAAACCAGGTTGACGTGGAGATGAAGAAATGCCACAAAGCAGAGACAGACTTCAAACATCTGGTATGCAGTCTTTTAGTGAATGTTTTCTGTAATGTTCTCTCAATATCAAGAACATTTATCTAATTAAACTTCCATTTTATATCCTCACGGTAACTTGCTAGAGGTTTTGTGAAACTTATTTTCTTAACTAGTTGGATAAAATGGCTGCTAAATATTGTTGTCATAATTCAGCAATGCATAATTAATTGTGCAAAAAAAAAGTACCACAGCTGAAATTAATTTATTGGCTCACTTCTAGCTGTGCTATTGTGACTGTATGGATTGACCACAACCACAATACCTTTCCGATGGTATTCAATGCAGTGCAAATGTGCTGAGAGCCAGCTGGAGATAAGTGCAAACAGCAGTGGTTACATTAAAATAAACAGTGTCAAGTTGTTTCTACTTGGTTTACATGTTGTTTATTCTTCTGGGGGTTACCATCATTTGATCTATGTGTACCTCTTGTACACAGTGAACATTTTTGGTCATTCTCAGTTGTGTGATATACCGGTATGTTGTGATCCACTATAAGCCATTAGGTATGTTTATGCTATAACTGAGAGACATGTCAGCAAACCAGCGCAGGAGGTTATGCTGTTTGTGTACCAAAGAGTATATAGTATGTCCTTTATTTGTGTTGCTGTTGGTGCAGCAGCTGCCAGATAACATTATGACATAGATGTGACTGCTCTGAGGAACATAAGCTTCAGTCTTTCATCACATTTTCACTTAAATTATCCTGCTATTGAAATTACAGGTACATCTTGGATGTATCCGTTTGCTACCAATGCACAATGACTGAATGGGATGTTGTTTTACCTGTTTTAAATTTCTGCAATAGTGGCATCCAATGTGTTTCCAATCTTTTAAATTGTAACTTTTTTTCTTTGTTTTTGCCAGTATTAAAAATAATAATTCTTACACTATTAGATGTAGTACTTACCCTTAAAGATATTTTATTTTTGATCAGGAGTGGCAGGTGCAGCTAATTTGTGATGTTCTCATGCATGATGGCAAGTCTTACACATATCTGAACGAGCAACAGAAATTGATGCTGGCTAATTTCAACACAACAGGAGGGATTGGTTTGGTACTCGCTCCTGGTGGAAGGTAAGCAGGGATGCTTTGCAGTAGTAGTGTCTGTTTTGTGTTTCTTCAAATTAATCACACAATAGGGGGGATGATACCCTTTTGCTGTAATTCTAGTTAACTCGTGCTGTAAAACACTCTGCTGTTTTCTATAATTTGCTGCTTGTCCAGAATGACAATGTTTTCAGATCATTACTCCACCCCCTACCCCATCCAGATTGTCTGTTATCAATGAATAATCCAGCTCTTTCCAGTCTCACTCTGATTATTAGTTATGACGGAACAAACAATGACCTGGTATACTTCTTTATAAATCCAAGGACACGAGAAAAAAGGGTAGGATTCTGTTTGTAAACCAGTTTGTGCACCAGTAACAGGGTTTTATTGGATGCTCTGGTTTGAAGAATATTTTATATTTCATGGGTTTATATTATCAAGTGTGTGAGAGAATTACATTCTAAAATGTATTTGACAAAAGTTGCTACATACTGTATCTAGTAAACTTTCTGTCAGTTTCTAGCATTCTTCCTTTGCTCCAGGTGTTGCACCATCGGTTCCAATAAAACACACTCGAACTAGTGTTTGCTCGGGCGAGTTGTTAATATCTACTGAATGTAAGTAAATGTGGGTGTTCGCTCCTTTTCCATATAAATATATTTAAAACACATTTGCCTTTAAGCTCAAATTAGGTGTTATTTGCAACATTAAAATATTTCACTAATTTACCTAATTCATCTAGATAAAGTATTGTGTCATTAAATGAAATTCCAGCTACTTTTTAGACAGAGGGCAGCAAGTTGTCAGCTCCCATTGGAAACATAATTCATCAATCCCCAGGTCCTCCAGTCGTCATCATCCTTGCGCTGCCAGTTTCCTCATGTGGAAACCTTGCTGTACCAGATAAGCAACATTTTATTTGATTGGGCAGCAGAAAATACCAGTTCTCATTTTACAGACAAAACTAATTGAGAAGATTTAAAATAACTGGTTGTTAGAAACCAGTGCTAACTTGTATATCTTGACTTAAATCCATGGCAACAGGCGGGTTCCTAATGTAACATGGTGCTTAAATCCACTTTTTTTATGAATACAGTCCTAATATTTTTTGCTTTAAAGTGTAAGAATCAATAGTAACTAAAACTAGTTACTTTATCAGACAAAAGGGGGCACCTAAGAGGAAATCATACAGGAGCAGGCGGCTTTCCACTTTAACAAGTAGAATGGTTTTAATCCTTTTAAAATCCTTTTTGTATGTAGTTTTCAGCATAGGGTAGCAAGGCACAGTTGTTTAGTTATCCAGGCTAGTCCTAGTTTCTGTAAAATTATCTAATGCAGAGTTGTAAATAATGTAATACAGAACACTACTAACAAAATATATGATTAACTCACTAGGGTTGCTCAGTCCAGTAAAAAAAAAAAAAACTGGTTTATTTGTTTTTTATCACAACAATGCCACCTTGTGGGAAGAATGTTAACTAAGTTTAGTGTTGTCACATTTGTTGGTGGGGGGGGGGGGGGGGGGGGGGGGGGGGGGGGGGGGGGGGTTCTAAACGGCACTGTAGGTTAACACTACTTGTCCAGTCAAAAAGCTACTTTTGTTTTCTCTTCACAACAAACCAGTTTGGACAGCCAATGTAGGCAGGCTTCATTGTGTTTAAAATGTTGTCTGTGTTGGTGCAATAGAGAAATTAATGGGAAAATCCAGATTTAAAAAAAAAAGACCAGGTGGCGCCAAGTGATTTAGACACATGATATAATATTTCAAATAGACCAGACAAGTTTTTTTTTTCTTTTTCTCACTTGTTAAATGTTTTTTTTTTTTTTTCATGCAAGTACGTTCTTCTATGAAAGAGCATGTAAGACATGAAAATCAAATGCATGATGTATAAAATGTATCTGCTGGCTGTACTGATGCAGATATGGGTTTTGCCTGATAAACATAACATGTAGACATTGACACATTGTTTTTCTCTTTTATTGTAATAACATAACATAAGAAATGCAAAACCATTTTCAGTTTACATATTCGGTATTTAAATTGAAGATAATTCTCTGGCTTGGTGCAAGACTTTCTATGTTGTTTGTTATGTGCACATGACCTTAACAATTTGGCATTTGTCAAGTTATCAAACTCTCGTAGCATTTGGGGAACCAAAGATGCCATCTGTTTTGTTGATGACTGAAATGTTAATCTTTGAGTGTCATTATTCAGGTTTGCCTTTTGCAGTGGGTCTAGAAATACCAGTAATGTAATTTCATTATATACTGTAGAGATGTTTTGTGACAAAAAGCATGTCTACCTCTTTTATAGCCTTAGTTATGTTTGTGGAACCCCTGGTCTTGCCTTTCGGGTTATTGCCTCCAATGCCTTTTACCCCCATGCAAAACAGTACGTATTCTGCACCAAGCTATTCCCTGCAGTAATCGTTCTGTGAACTAATGTTTCGGAAACAGAGGAATGAGTTACAGAGCTTACTTTATATTCGGGATGTATTCTATACATTATGCTGACCTTGTTTTTTAAGAAATTAGATGCAAAGTCTTTCTTGTATTTGAAACCTTCAAACCTGGGTCTGTTCTAGGGAGTTGTGGCAACATTTTCTCCTTCAGGACCAATGATTCCATCATTAGTAGCTCAGTGTTTGAATGAAATAGAGAAGCGAGAACGACACAAGGTAGCCATTTAGTTTCTGTTCCTCTCCTCTCCAATTTTATTTCCACCAGTAATTTGTAATGTCTAAGAGGATGTGTTTATTTCTTTGTAGACTGCAATCTAGAGTGCCTGGCTGTGACCATACAGTGTGAGAGCTAAAGGAGAAATACATGCATGGAAAAAGGTTTTCTCCTCTTGGTAAAGTAGATGACATTCAAGTGGTCTGAGGACTTCAAGGACTTTCTAAGGAAATTAAAGGAGCTTCTTGTTACATTTCACCTTCAAAAGAAATTAATGGTTGCAGGTGGTGTTTTCCAATTCAGAAATGCAGTATAACATATTTGAAGTGGAAAATGGTTGTGTAAGACAAATCTGTGTGTAGTCTACTTCAAGAAAACTTCACATTAGGATTTGTTATACTATACATAGTTGTTGTAACAGCATACCAAAAATGTAGCTTTAAACTGGTTAGTAGAATTTATATCAAGTAAGCAATTATAAAAAATAACTTTATTTTCCTATTACATTTTTAATGTTTGGAAACACCACTATCCTCCACCCCATTTCCTTTTCCTTCTCCCTGAATATGACTTCATGGAAGCCTGTCCTAAATTGCATTATTTAAACCACCAGTATGAAGAAGTTAAGTGCTTCTCTTGGGTACTTTTTAATACAAACTAGAAAGGCACGATGTGCAAGGCCACAATTTGAAACATTTTGAAAATTAAATGGGTAGCATTGCCTAATTTGTTTGACATTTTAAAAAGGCCTTTCAATAACTACAGCTGATGCTCATCTCCGGTGCAGCGCAGCATCAGAACTGACATCCCTGTTGAACTTGCTCTCCAGTTGGTTGATAGCCTTCCGGTTTGATTTTATACGCTTCAGGTTTTCTGTTAAAAAGCTGCCCATCAAGAACTGACCTGGCAAAGTCAAGAAGGCCAGGGATCAAAGTAATTTGTTTCCCTAACCCTGAGAAGCACACTAAATCATTACAAGCAGATGAGCTACTTTACATTAACAGCCCAGCTTACAAAGTTCACGCGTCCTGCTTTACTTGTTACTAAGCTGTTTTACTTTGTAGATATTCTTGATGATGACGGCACTCTGGCCACACACAAGGCTATTCAAGAACCTACTCAGCTAAACAAGGAAAATGGCTTTTCTCATGCTACACCTCCAACGGTAAGGATGTTTTTCAATACAAGTGAATATGTTGTCAGCTGTCCATTTACACATATGTACATATTTTACCGGCGACGTATTTCCAAATTTTACCCAATTACTTAGTTTTTTGTTTGCATTGGAAACTTATTTGAGATTAGGCTGCCACACGTCACCAATATGTTTTATGTACTCCTAGAGTTCACTATAGAACGGCAGGTAAATTAGAGCTACAGTCCATTTCCACCACTTGACAAGTAAATAAATGCATTTCTCTGAGGTTTTGTAAGATTAATGGTCTTTTATCGGGTTTTTTTGTTCATTGAGCCAGCTGTCCATGGAATCCAAAGTGGTCTACAGTGATGCAGCAGTCCTGTTGGTATCATAAATTGTGGTGTGGTCTGCTGCCTACCACAGATTATTCCTATTAATCAGAGGACTAGGACAGGCCCTTATTTCTTTGTGGGGATCCCTGTTTTTACACCAGGCAGAATCCAATCCCAGGGCTGGATTCAACTATTGGGTCAACCAAGGCCACACCACATGATTTCTTAGACTACTATAGAGTGCACTGTAACTGAAATGTATTTGCAATTACTGGTTAATGTGGCCACTATTCATTATCATTCAGGTTTTGTTATAAAGGATAACATGACAATCAGAATGCATTCACAGGGATGCACACAACGTGAAACCTGTCTTTCAATCCATTTGTTTTCCTCACAGAAAATGACTTTTATGATTGCCTTATGTGGTCCCATAGCAACAACATAAAACAGATACTGATTTCATAGAACATATCGGGGCTGCTGTTTGCTTCTCTACACACAGATGCCTTTACCGATATATTTTCTCTATAGTGTGACGTGCCCATACTGTAAAATGGGTTTGATGAACAAACCTTGTATAATGTGTGTCTGGAATATGTTAATGTTTAATTAGGCCAGTTATAATTATTGTATGTCTGTCCTATAAATGTAAAGAAAATTATATATGTGTTTGTAGTGCATGAACATGTATTTTATAAACTTAAGGTTTTTTTTGTTTTTTTTTTTCTCCAAAATGGTTGTTGCTCTTTTTCTGTCCCTTCCTGCTGAGTATTGGAATCAGATTTTCATGGTGGAAAATAATCCAGCACCATGCCAACATCAATATCCAGAGCATGGAAAAGGGTAAACTACTACAGGCTGTGTTTAATTAAATCTGTACTGCTAAACATAGGACCAGTGCACATATTAAGTTACGTAGTTTTTGAGTAGAGCTTGGCAGACTAAAGGAATTGGCATTGTCTACATTTGGCGTAGTCCTTTAGTTGTATTTTCATTTTGTTTGTGTCAGAAAAAAAAAAGTGTTCCTTTTTTTGTTACAAGATTTTGAGGTTAAGTAAAGGTGGGCTTTGTTACGAGGAGTTTAAAATAAAAAAATACACAGAACATCCTAACTTTATTATGATTTTTTTTTTCATATGCCACTTGTTCAAGCCATTGATTTCTCCCGAGATGGCTTGTTCCTAAATACCCTGTCAGGGAGATTTAAAACCATCCTTGGCACAGCATTCTCTCCTGTGTAAGTGTGGTTTGTGTGTCTATCCCTTGTCACCACAAAGCAAAGTGAAAAAAAAAAAATCTGCAGTTGCTTTCCGCCAAATAAGGTTTCAGAATTGCATTTCCAATAAATATTAAATGAGTAGTTCGTAGACGCAATTATTTTTATTTATATTTTGGTGAGGGCACGAAGGGCTACATTTTAATGCGATAGGAATACATGTATTTTAACAACTTTGAAATTGGCAAACCTAAAGGCATTATTTTTCAAGAAGTGTCGGACGACTAAAATGTAAAACCTGCTTGGAACTTAATTTCTTTCAGATATTGATTACAATGCACTCATGTCCAGGTTCAGTAACAAAACCAAGTCAGAGCAAGCTAGAAAAGTTTTTCACATCTCCAATCCTGAAGTAGGTTAAAAAAGGAGCAGGGCAGGCTGCGGAATATCATGTAGCTTCGTTGAGAAATCACAGGGTCTGTTCATGTGTAACACGTGAAGATGGCTTATTTTAAATGTTTGAATCAGTTAAAGAACTATCCCTTGTGCACTGTAATAAATGTAGTTGAGGCATGATAATCTTTGGGTAAAAAAATGAGAAACACAAAAGTAGAAAAAAAATGGTTCATGATTTTTATTTATTTTTTTATTTTTTTATCTCCAATCATGTCTGTGTGTGTGTGTATAAGCCCATGCACTGGTATTTGAAGGGTGATGTCTCTAAATGTCCTCTTTCCGAGAAGGAACGTAGCCTGTGCTTGGCTGGCATGACTTCTGCAAAGAAAAGGATTGTTCAGCGCTGGCTTCCTCCTCATCAGCTCTCCACGCGGCACTAGACACAAGCGTTTTTAGACATTATTTTTCTGGAGGTCTGGCGTCTATGGCTGATACCATACTAATGTGGAGGGACTCTGCCACTGCAGCGTAATATTGTCTGTACCTGAACCCACAGCTTATTTATTTCTTGACAACCCATGTAAGGGGGAGGGAAGGATTATTTTACCAATGTTCTTCTGTTCATTTTGTGCAATATTTTTCAATACTAATTTAATTACAAAAAAAACAAAAAAACTATCAAAAGAAATTTAAGAATTAATTTTACTAAATATTATTCAACTACTGTGTTGTTGTAGTCTTTTTTTTTTCCTTCCCCTTTGTCCCTCCCAAACTAATACTTTTACTAGAACATTTTGTATATTAAATATTTGTTTTGTTTATTATCAATTATATGGGAACTTACTATTTTTTAAACACAATGGTTAACACTGTCAGATATGCATGTTTAACAATCTAGAAACATTCAGATTTTTGTAAAATGCATTTACTATGTTGCTGTTGGGTATGCTTTGATGGAGGGGGAGGGGGGTACTTGGCTTTTTCGTCGTGGTAAATTTTTATAACAAATTGCACTTTTAAGTGTGACTCTTCTCTGTAATAACCTCTAAGTTAATAAAAAGACAACCATTAACTGAACCATAACTGCTATGTTATGCACTAAATTAAGCTGGTAGTTATAAAGCAAGAAATAAAACTGGATTTACATAATGAACATTTCTTAGAACTAATGAGATTTCACACTCCAACAAAGTCCTTCGGGGAAAATTAATCATACAGCAGATCAGTGTATTTTACAGCTTCAGCTGCTGGGTGCTGTTGTGACATTACATATTGGCATTTGTATTTAACACACTTCATACAGCACTTGAATTCCCAGAGTATAGTAACATGGCGGGTGTATTCACACTGGGTCCATTTAGAGGGTTTGGTCTGCACTCAGTACAGTTGGTGTGAATAACAAAGTCCGCTTGGGAAACGAACCACACCGAATCCACCTAAAGAGGTGATCTCTGTCTCTGCTAAATGTCAATGTGAACAACTGGAAACTAACTATACAAGGTAACCTGAGTCGGAAGTTAACATTTCACATGTAGTTTAGTTCATATTCTGAGGAAACAAGTATAGCAAAACTTTGGTAACTTCTTTAGGGTTACCAGTAGGGATGGGACGAATACAGTGGTTCTGAATAACAAATTGTGACCTTTTAATCAGTGAACCAGTGAGTTTCTCGTGGCCGATGCAGATCTGCAGATCCACATTATAAACACATAAGCATAACAATAGTGTGCAACGTCTTCAGGCAGGGTTTTAAACAAATCCCTCTTGTTACAATTCTTCAATCTATTGATGTTGAGGTTTAAAAGTTTTAAAGTGAGAGGAGGCAAAACATACATGATGATAACTGGCCAGTGAAAAGCCGACAATTCCCTTTGAATCGAAAGCACTCTGCAGAACCTAATGACATCATTTAAGAGCTTCACTGTGTTCAAATGAAATGTCACTTCTGGTTTTTGTTTTAGTTTTTTTTTTTTTTTAAACTCAACCTGAAGATGTTACACACTATTGCTATGCTTATGTTTTTATAATGTGGATCTGAAGCTCTGACAAAAACTTGGTCAAGCACCAAAATCCAAGCTGAACTGGACAAAACTCACAAGAATAGTACAGTATATTCAGTCTTTTCTTAAATTATTTTGTTTAATGCAGGCAGTAGGATAACTGTGCAGAACTGTATTAGCAACGTGCTTCCCCCAGTGCTTTGTTCCCCAGCAATATGCAAGAACCTAAAGGGGTTATTGCATATTGCTGGGGAAGAAAGGGGGGAGAAATCAACATAAAAAAGAAGACTGCATCAAAACAAGGAAAACAACTCAGGTAAGACAACCATTAAATGTATTTATCTAAATGCTAGAAGTATCAGAAACAAAATTTTAGAACTTGAAGCTATTGCACTAAGAAGTAACTATGATGTGATAGGTGTTACAGAAACTTGGTTGTCAGAGTGATGGGGACGAATATAACATTTGTGGGTTTACACTGTATAGGAAAGACAGGCTGGACAGAAGAGGAGGAGGGGTAGCGCTATATATAAGAAACAGTCTTGAAGCCCAGGTGTTAAACCTGGACAAATAAAATAAAGCCTAATCAATATGGGTCAGAATAACAGACAAAAATTCAAAGGGCAAAATAATAGGAGTATGCTATAGACTGCCACATTCAGACGGTGAGCAAGAGCAACATCAATAGCAGCCATCTTTCAATATGCCTGGCAAGGTATTGAAAACATCCGGTTCACACACCATAAAACTGAGTTCATTTGCAAACTGCACCGTAAACACAAATGAACTCTGTCCAGAAAAAAAAAAAACTGGAAAAGAACCAAAAAAATATAACTTTAGTTTGCATTCAAATTAACCTTTGCTCATAGACAAGTGTGACAGCAAGCAAATTGACACACTGTTTTAAACTAAACGAACCAGACCGAGTCCATTATAAACAGACTGAGTGTGAATGCAGCCTTTGATATACTGTTGGGTGAAAGGCATGTGGTTGTGGCTTGATCAGAGATCAAGATGGTGAAAAGTGTTTGTGGTCTTCAAATTACAATATTTTAAGCAATGCTGTGTCCCACATAATTTCTCATCTTCTGTAAGCCAGGGTTTTTATAAAGCTCATTTATGATAGAAAGCTCCATTTCATCTATTTTTTTTTTTCTCCAGCTAAGTTTCAAGGGTTAAAAACTTTCCATTTTGCATCATGTGTACAAAAAAAATGCAGAACAAATTCTACAGAATAATTTGGTTTTTAAAACCTTGGTTGAGATCTTTGTGAGGGAGGGCAATTGCACTAAGAATGATTACTTCTGATGGAATGTTCACATTACAGCATGTAAAAAAAATAATAAAAAAAATATTTAAATTAAAAAACAATCATGTAGAGGCATATCTAGAAATACTATCTTAAATTACACTGCACTACTTTACACAATATTTGTGTAAATAATGTGGAATAGGGTCCATACTGGAATATTTGACTTACCCAGAATAGTTATTGAAGGTATAAGCTTTCCTTCCCTGAATAGTGTTTCACTGTCTATTTTGGCATAAGGGTCATTAGGATTGGGACCACTGGGAGTCCCTTCAACTCTGTCCCATTTCCCGATTGTGCTGTCCCTTCCCACAATGCTATTTAAGACACAACTGTGGTCCTAAGTGACAAATTAAAAGGGGAGGGGGGGGGGGGGGGGGGAGTGAGGGAGGAGTGTATTACAAAAGCCAAAGTAGCACCCTAGTCTATCAAATAGAATTGAATTATTCTGAAACCTAAGGCATACATATTTATATAACTAAAAACACCCTTTTTTTTAACCACACAATAAGATGCAATCCGCATAGGCTATATCGTGCTGGTCCTTAAGGTAAAGTGACAACAAATCTCAACATTTATAATGGCATAGCCTTGCACTGCCTAACGCAGTCCTTGCAAAGACAAACAGGGACCAGAATCAGTCAATCCAGAACTACAAATGTTTCACTCCTACCTGCAGCGTAGCTCCATGAAGAATGATGGACTCTCTTACTCGAACCCCAGAGCCTATTGTCACTCCAGTGCCAATAGAGACATTACGACCCAACTGAGGGGAAACATTTGACGATTAGCTAAAGTACACGAATTTACAATACTTCATCAAAACCACAGCATAGATGTTAAATGCATTGGTAATCTATTGCCTTGTACAAGTAACAAAACACAGCCTACCACAGCAGTAGGGTCAATGTTGGCAGTTGGATGGATATACACATTTCCTAGAAAAGAAAATATGTACATAAAAATATAAAACAAATATAACAGGAATAATTATTGTTGTGACAAAAGCCATGACCCAGAGAATGCATTCTTCTTTATAGTCCTAACCTCACAATTCCTAATGGTAGGTCTTCCTTCTTCATTGTTGGCCAGCCTTTCAGGGTGGGTTTTGTTATACTGGTTTAGATATAGACGGCTGGCATAAATTGCTGATCTATGAAAGTTACAGCAAAGATTTTATTAGCTGAGTCTCCATCACTCTGATGATTAATTGAGCCACTATGATTACCTAAGTAAAAAAACTGCTTACAGAACAGTCTCTATACATGGACTGACCCCTTTTTTCAATAGATGTCATCTTACAACCATTTTAAAACAAGCAATCTACAGGAGAACATGGTTACTGGTTAATGTTTTAAGTTATGTACATTGTATAGCACCCCATCTATTATTTATTATAAAAACCAGTTAAATAAGAATAATTTAACAGTTTGCCTAATGTGATGTCATTTCTACCTGATAAAATGCAATTTTAGATGATCACTATGTTACGTCAATAGTAGGGTCTAGTTTATACATATATATATTTTTTATAATTCAGCACTTAAATAAAGAAATAAAATTAAATTAAAAATCTTGACCTGACAAAAGATGTAGTTGTATTTCTGGAATAAAATCAATCCAATTTGGTTGTTCACTTACCCAGCAGATTTGATCTAGCTCCAAAACTGATCAGTTTTGTACACATAAAGCTTTCCGCTTCCTGCCAGTGCTGTAAAGATATCTTGTTCCAGGTGAATAACTTCTGCTCGCTGCCAGCCACTCATCTGTTCCTCTCTATTGAACATACGAGTGCACACACACTGAAGAACCACACAAACACCTCTTTACCCTCATCACTGGCCCCACAAACCCATGAAAACAAACACATTTACACAAACAGCTTGAAAAAACAAGTAATCTTTTCAAATATTTTTTATTTGCATTATTATGCACGTCAAGTATGTTTTTGAGAAGTAATTGCTGGTGATTTAGAGCGGTGTTCATCAACATGCTAATTAATAAATTACAGAGCCTAGATACTACTCTGGCAATTTTAATCTTGAAATGCATGGATGGTTTTCAATTTATCACAAGCATGTATAGCTGTATGTTGGATTTTGACACTCTAGGATCTGATCTGATCTGAGAGATCCTAGATATCATATATATATATATATATATATCTATATATAATATATATATATATATATATATATATATATATAATATATATATCAAACAGAAAAAAAACATGAATAAAAAAGAGGATAGGAAATGATGAAAAGATAGAGACCGCAGATATCTTACAATAAGAGATCCTGTTGATTTTTTTTCTGGAAAACGAGCTCAATGTGTTGAAAGATTTCAGGTGTGAACAGGTAAATCCCACAGTTGATGATATCACTGACAAATATACTAGGCTTCTCCACATAGTGCAACACCTGCATTAAAAACAATAAACAGACATGTACACCCTGCTTTTATAGCATTCCTGATAAGGTAAGCATCACACTAGACCCCAATATGAACTTGTATGGGTTTTCACTCACAAAAGACTGTACTGAGAAATACAAATACACACAAAATAGTGCATATGGCATTCTATAACTAGGATGTTCAATTGCATATATGTCTTACCTCATTGGTGTATTGATTTTCCACAATACAGACATAGCTCATGGACTGTTTTCTGTTAGCCTGAAATAAAATAAATAATATATTATCCTTTTGTTAAAACAAGTATAGCTTTGACAATGTTATCAATATTTACAAAATACCACAAAAGACTACCATTGCGTATTGAGGCAAGCACTTTACAGATTGGAGTAAGATACATTAAACCCCTGAGAACCATAATACACCCCCTACTCGATATATCGCGGGTGTTGGGGTCAATACAAATCTGCTATATATTGAGGGCTGTGATATAGCGAGAGACACAAAGAAAAACAAACAGGCTAATAACAAATACTGTACAACCACTCCCTCGTTTTATTGTGGGCGTCAGGGTCCAGTATAAATCCTCTACGCAAACCGCTTTTTCTCATTTTTCATATAAAAAGCAGCACACCGTTTTAATTCGTACTGCGGAGGGAAACTGCTTCTCATCAACTTAAGTCTCCAACTAATTTCATTAATCTTCCTCTCCTTTCTCAAATGCCCAAACCGCTGCTTTGAAAGAATCCTGAGCTGACGTCACTGCCCTGTGACTTTTGCTAGTGCATTGCTTAAAAAAACGCTTCAGCAAGTAGATATTTAATTTACTTTGTGTTATTGTGCAATGCATGTGTATATGATACAGTACAATATTAATGCTTTTTTTTTTAATTGGTCTGTATATCTTAGATTGTGATGTGCAGTACAAACAAAACGAACAGTAATTCAAAGTGAAACTGTCTATGCATAGTGCAGCTAAGGCATGCACAGTTAGACTGTAAAAATGGGGAGCCAACTCCAGGACCGTGATATATCCGAATCCGCAGTATAGCCAGGGCCGACAGAACGAGGGTGGTGTATTTGCATAATTCAGTGTCCTTACTGTTGTTCCCAAAATGACATGACATCTCTAGAAGTGGAAATACAGAACATACATCCGCATTCATAACAAAAGAATGCCTCAGGGCTCCCTGACAGGATCTGATCTCTGAACTGGTAAATACCACCTGGGGTACTCAGAGCTGAATACTCCTGAAGGTACCTAAAGCAAGATTAATAACTGTATTAAAACACAAACACTAAACACATGGTTAATATGACTTGGCATTCATTTGTGAAAAGGCAATCATGGAATACAAGCAGGTCTTGTAAAATGTGATTAGCAAAATCCACATCAACATCCTGGACAAAGATTAAACTAAAGATCAACAAGTACAAAATAGAACAGTATTTTTATTATCTTTTGCAGCATACTAAACATAACCCAGGGATTTCTAGCAACAGACTTCATTGGAACAAAATAAATCAGCCAAATAATTCAATAAAAAGTACTGTTTCTTTTACGTGATGGGGATTTTGAATTCCTGCTGTGCACAAGACGGGAACCGATTGAGCGCCTCATTTGGCTGATAGAACCCCACCAGTATCATCTCTTTCATGTTTGGTACAAAAAAAAAAAAGCAAATTTGGAAATTCTTGTTATTGTGAATGAAGCTCTCAATTCATGGCCAATTTTACAAACATGTGCATGCAGTCACATCTAACATGCACAGAGTACAATTATATATATATATATATAATTACAGGCGTCAGTTCTATGTCCTACATCTACAGAATGCAGAATAAAATGTTTCATCAAATTAAGTGAGCAGGTGCCAAGAGACAACCATGACCTATATTCTCAGTAATTTGAATAGCACACTTGTAGCACATCTGAAGATTTAAGTTCATTAGCCTGATCATGTAAATTAGACATGTAATCCATACATTTTATTTAATTGAAAACTTTTCAGTCAGCTTATCTTTGTAGATGCTTCAATGTGGTGCTGGAGCATTGGGATCCTGAACAGGGAACAAGGGCTTTGGAACCTCAAAAGAAAGAGGTCTAAAACGAGTCCTGTAAAAAAAAAGGGGGGGGGAATAGCTTTATTTTGTTTTGGAATGCTAAAAAATAGATTTTATTAGCTTTTTTTTTTTTTTTAAATCTTAGCTGGGCAATTAAATGAAAACAGGTCTGTACCGTACTTTAAGCCCATATACAATGATTTACAAACTACTGTACTAAAAAATAAGGAAAAAAAAAAACCTTAAAACCTATCCTCATGTTATATTCGAATTCCAGTGCTACAATGCAAAATAATGAACACGTAACAATATCTGCTATTTTAATGGTTTTCATTCTTCATTCGTTTATACTTATACTTCAATACTGACAAAGAAGGATTATATTAACTGAATAAAATGTATTGCCAATTGCAGTGAGACTGCAATTGGTAATACAACATATTTATTTTTTTGTACTGCCCGAGGGTATTAAAAATACACTTAAAAAAAAAAAAAAAAAAAACCTGATCTACACCAATAGTATGCCTTCAACTGGAAGCAACGGTGTTTTATTTGTTAGCCTTTCATCTGACATTGCCACTTCATCCAGTTTGTAGCAATATTTGCTATTTACACAAAATAACGTTAATAATGTATATTTCATTTATATTACGTTACCTTTCTGAGGTCCTCCTATTACACTATGTAACACAATTTTTGTTCCTGGGTAGTAAGTGTTATTTCCTAATTGCTTATGACTCAAAAGTATAGAAAATGGCTATTATTCCCCACAAACTTTGCTTTTGTGACCAGGACAGTGATATTTCGAAATATCACTATTTCCAATGGGAAAACGGGCAAATGTGTGTCTTTTCGTTCACATAAAGTCAGAAAAAAACAACATATGAATCCAAATTAACATGTATTTATACTAAAGTAATACAAAAATGACTACATAAGATTTAGAAGTGAGTAGTTTTTCGAGATTTAAGATTATACTGTATTTGCAATTAGGAAATAACACTTACTACCCAGGAACAAAAATAAAAATAATAATAATATAATAATAATAATAATAATAATAATAATAATAATAATTGTTACACGGTGTTATATTAGTATTACAGCTTTAAACATCATTAGTTTAGAGCCTAAATAGTTTGAAATGGGGAAAAGGATTAAAAAGTACTAATGTCAACGTTTTACTGGTAATGCGACGAACATTCAATTAATACAATGTAAACCTATATTACATTATACATTAATTAAATGTTTATTATAATATTTAAACACACTTCAAAATAAAAATAAGACCTTTTTTGTGTATCGATATTGTACACAGTACCTTGGAAATGATGATGCGTTCAATCAAAAGATTACAAACTGGCATTACTTCACACTCAACAGCGATTAAAGGTACTGTGCCATGTAGTGAAACGATTTAAAAAGAAACATAATTTACACACTGAATAAATTTCGTAGATACGGAATTCACACGTTGCTTTTAAGACTTCCTGTTACATATATACACAGCTCTGCAGATTCAACAAGACGACTTTCCGAGTTCTCGTTAGATTGGGATTGTGGGAATTGTAGTTTTAACATGAAGCGCAAGGACTTCACATGTTGCGGTTATCAAACTTCATTGACTGATTCTAAAACGAATGCTGTTTGCGTAATATAACTTTAAGAACATTTCGGCACACTGTTTTAAAAAAAAATAAAACAGTCGCACAATGAGCTTACTTGAGCCTAATCAAACCTAAAGCTTACTGGATCCCAAATGAATTAGACCTCTAAGTGTTTAATCAGGTATCTAAACAGGTGCATACAATCAATTAACCCTCTAAAATGCAAACAATAATAACTGAAACACCTGATTCATCCGTGGAGTATATTTCACTTGTATATAAACCACCAAGGAGGTACACAAGTCTTAAGTCTATTTTGTTACAGCTTGTGTAATTGTAAACAACAGTGGAAGTAAGGTAGGTTTGGGGTATTTTATTTTTATTTATTTAATGTATTGCTATCGCATGCTAGCGTTGACTGCAATACTGTGTGTCTGAGATAATATCCGTTGAATTGCTTTCACTTTTACAGTTTTAACTTCAGAGTCTGCAGGATAAAACGGTTTTAAGAGCTTTTAAATTAATTTATGATTGGGCTTATGTTAAAATCTTTACTTGCAGCAGTCCTGGGAGTAAGTATGGTCATAACTTTAAATACAAGACCTGTGATTAATTGGCTTATTGAAATGTATAAAAACAAAGATTGCATGAAACAATTGTAAAATATGAAAGCAAAAAAAAAAAAACCTGAAAGGGGTTAAGATTAGAATTGAAAGTTCTATGAAAGCATTATATAGTATTGTATTAACTGACCATATATATTAACCCAGTGAAAATGAAGTCTGCTGCTGTCAAAGTGACAAACATGGAGAAAAGGACTGCCAAAGCATCCCATAAGCTAAAGGGCAAGAGAGCGAGCTACACAACCTATATCTATAGGCTTTTAAAACAGGTATGCTATACCATTTTATTTCTTTTCCATGGAAAAGGAACAAGTGCTGGATGAACATTCTTGGAAATCTAGTTATGGGTCCAACAATATTGCAGTAGCTCGTTTTCTAGTTTTGAGTTACACTAACTGGCCTTTTTTAGAAAAGCATGTTAACTACATTCTTTATTTAAGAGGCAGTACTAATGTGTGGAATGATGATGCAAAAGGCCAAATTGCAGTGTTCTCCCTTAGCCATAGGTGTGGCTGTCTATTTTATGTGATTTCTCATCTTTTACAGGTTCATCCAGACACTGGAATCTCTGCCAAGTCAATGGACATAATGAACTCCTTTGTGGGTGACACGTTTGAGCGTGTAGCATCAGAGGCAGCCAAACTGTCATTGTACAACAAGAGACGTACCATCACCAGCAGAGAAATACAGACTGCTGCACGACTGCTGCTCTCTGGGGAAACTAGGAAAGCATGCAGTGCCTGAGGGTACTGACTCTGTAGCAGAATACACTAGCTCAAAGTGCACTTCCTGGAAACCTTTTTCAATGTTATCTTTTTAAATTGCAAAATAAAATTTTTTTTTTTTTAAAGAAATGGTTTGTCTTCCTCTGAATATTGCTGTTGGCAGCCAGGGTCCCCCAAAAGTTTAATGTCACTGCTTGCAAACATGTCTTTTTCCTCAATTTGTTTTGCTGCCTTTGACTTCCTTCTGCTTCCACTTTCTATAGTTTACCAAGATGCAGGTGGAGTAAACAAAATTTAAGGGGCACATACTGCATGATTTCAACAGCAAGAAGCAATTAAGATGGTAGCTAGTTGGTGTGAATATTGTAGAAATAGAACTTGCTACCTCTAGCCTTTAATTCAGTGGTAGTCATTATGGATTATGGCCCTTATAATTTAAAAATAATCACTAATACACAACAATTATTCTGAAAGACAACTTTAAAAATATATGGATAATTTTTCAGACCACAGTCAAAAATAAATCAATTGTTTTTAGTTACATGATTTGCTTTGCTTGTTTGAAAACTAGTTTCTAGATGCTTCTGTGATGAAAATGGTGCAAAATAATCTGCAGCAAACACGAAGATGTCCTCTGGTTTTCTGAGTAATAAAAACTGAAGGAAATCTGCCATTATGGCTTTCAGCTCAGGGTGATGTCTCACATATGTAGCATGATTTGCCTTGAGCTCTTCCTGAAATAAAAAATTGCATGTTAAACCTGAACACATTTATTAGAACCGTTTACAAATTGATTTATTTTCACAAAACAACTGAATTAACATTACAGCTTTAATATCAAACATAAATTTGCAATCTGATGTTTCTCTTTTTGGAATTTTGTTTAAAAAAAAAAGTCCTGCTGAAACATTTGTCAAAGAAGGTATTACTTTATTTCACTGCTCACAAATTATTTCCTATTGTCTTAAAAGTTATCTTATAGCATTTTGAATTCTATATTAATTTGATTAACGACTGATCCCTTTTCATAACGATTAAATGTGCACTGTTACCTTTCTATCAAGAAATTTGGAGTACAAGTGCATGTCCTCCTCCCAGATCAATGGCTTCTTCTCAAATACTGGTTTATGCTCATCCTCCTCTGCTCAATTAAAATGATACACATTAATTCAGTGTCTTGAGTGTACAGATAGAATAATATTTAAGTACAGTCAGCTTAAATAGGAAAAACCATCTGTTCATAGTGATCTCTAATCAATTCCCACGCGTACAGTAGGATGACAAGATGAAATATGACCCTATGGACTTGGGGTTACGGTTAGGGTGACACTTATTTATGTTTAGATAACTTTAATTATCCATTATAAGCACCAAGCTGATGGTTAAAATGGTCTAAACCTGAATGACCGTTACCCTAACCTCTACCCCAAGTTGACAGGGTCGCATTTCACCTTGGGATCCCTCTCTACATACGAGGATTGATCGAAGAGATCACTATAGACAGGTGGTTCTTCATAGCAGTTGACTGTACTTAAATTCATAACAATATAGGGGAAATATCAAACTATCAGCTAGTTTCATGGACCCAGATTAGAACTAAACTTGAACTTAACCCACCAGTTTAAAAGCATTCTCCCAAAATTGTAATATGATTTATGTTTAACAAATATATTTAATCCATCATAACACACTTTAGATTACTGTACCTTTTTCTTTTAGCAATGGCATTTGTATAAGTCTCATTGTCACAGGAGATCCAATTTGTACTCTGCTTGTTAAATGTCTGAACAAAAATGGAATTCAAATAATTAGAGAGATTAACTATTATAATATTTTTGTAAGTACAAAGATTGAATGTGCCTTAATTTCATACTACATGTAATGCCTTAAATTGCTTTTAGAAAAGACCTTGTAGTGACATTGGCCTGAAATCACTGACATAAATCTGGGGAAAATATTTGGCTGTGCCAAGGACCATGTTTATAGTACAGACAATAGAAACTGAATGGAAAACTGCTGGAGATGGCATCCATCAACACAATAGAATGCCCTTGAAGGTGAGGTTTAATTGAAATACAGTGCTGTGAAAAAGTATTTGCCCCCTGTCTGATTTTCTGCATTTTGGCACATTTTTCACACAGAATTTGGTCAGATCTTTTTGTGGTTTGTAGTAGTATATAGAGAGAGTCTGAGAGAGAAAAATGACACCAAAGTTTGGTCTTCTTTCATTTGTTTGGTGTTTAAAGGTAATCAAACATATACTATTCAGGTGTGAAAAAGTTATTGCCCCCCCCCCCAGTTAACTCAACCCAATTAAAGGGATAATTAGGGTCAGCTGTTTGAATACTTTGGTTAACAATCAGGCCTGATTTGGGCCAACCCTGCCCGATATAAATCTGACTAATTGGCCCTTACCATCAGAGTGAAGTTGTCAGCACACAGGTTCTAGAGGCATATCATGCTACGATCAAAAGAAATTCCTGAAGACCTCCGGAAAAAAGTTGCTGATGCCTATCAGTCTGGAAAGGGTTACAAAGCCATTTCTAAGGCTCTGGGGCTCCACCAAACCACAGTCAGAGCCATATTGTCCAAATGAAGAAAGTTTGAGAGTGTAGTGAATCTTCCCAGGAGTGGTCGTCCTGCCAAAATCTTTCCAAGAGCAAGGCGTTAAATCATCCAGGAAGTCACAAAGAACCCTAGAACAACATCCAGGGATCTGCAGACCTCTCTCGCCTTGGCTAAGATCAGTGTTCATGACTCCACCATCAGAAAGACACTGGGCAAAAATGGGATTCATGGCAGAGTAGCAAGGCGGAAACCACTGCTCACTAAGAACATGAATGCTCGTCTCAAGTTTGCCAAAAAGCACCTGGATGATCCTCAAGAGTTCTGGAACAATGTTCTATGGACAGATGAGTCAAAAGTGGAACTTTTTGGCCAACATGGGCCCCGTTATGTCTAGCGAAAGCCAAACACTGCATTCCACAATATGAACCTCATACCAAGGGTCAAGCATGGTGGTGGTAGTGTCATGATTTGGGGATGCTTTGCTGCATGAGGACCTGGACGACTTGCCATCGTTGAAGGAACCATGAATTCTGCTCTGTATCAGAGAATTCTACAGGAGAATGTCAGGCCTGAAGCTGAAGCGCAGCTCGGTTATGCAGCAAGACAACTATCCAAAATACACAAGCAAGTTTACATCAGAATGGTTAAAAAACAGGAAATTTAAAATTTTGGAATGGCCTAGTCAAAGTCCAGACCTAAACCCCATTGAGATGTTGTGGCAGGACCTGAAACAAGCAGTTTATGCTCGAAAACCCACGAATGTCATTGAGTTGAAGCAGTTCTGCATGAAGGAGTGGGCCAAAATTCCTCCACGGCGCTGTGAGAGAGTGATCAATAACTACAGGATGCGTTTTGTTGCAGTTATTGCTGCTAAAGGTGGCGTAACCAATTACTGAGTCTGAGGGGGCGGTTACTTTTTCACACTGGGGCATTGGGTGTTGCATAACCTTCTTTAATAAATAAATTAAATAAGTATCAAAGTTTTTGTGTTATTCAGGGTCCCTTTTATCTAATATTAGATTTTTGTTGAAGATCTGATAACATTCAGTGTCAAAAATATGCAAAAATGCAGAAAATCAGTTAGGGAGAAAATACTTTCACGGTACTGTAGGTGGACCACTCCTTAGTGACAATACAGAGCATCAACCAGACACACCAGTAAGTGTCAGAACCATTGCAGACACTCTATTATGCAGCGTCCCGCTATATAAATGAAACAAAATTGCAGTAAATGTACTTCAAAGTTTTAACAAAATTGTATACTTACCCATCAGAAAGGAAAAAGAAGTGCCACATGGAAGGTAGATCTTTCTCTGACTGGATAGCTCTTTCAATTCCAAAAACCTCCATAACCTCCCTCCCAACTGTCTGACTCCTGAGCCCAAGCTCTTTCTACACAAAAATAATAACAGTACGTATTATGTAGAAAGGGGAATGTACGTAATACTGAGATTCATAAAAACAGATAAGAAACATGTATGTTTTTTTTCACAGAACTGCTGTGTAATGGTCTGCAGTAACCCCTGAATGACTTTTAAAAACTGACTTATACCCTTACAGAAAAGTTTAAAACCCCTTGAAGAAAAAGCAATGGCAAGGCAAGTTCGTAGATTTTAAACAAATATTGCAGTGCGGTCCTGATATCTGCTACCACTGTCTCTTAGTACAAAACTATTGCATTGCCATTTTAGTTTCACTCCATTGCCATTACAGTAAATATAATTTGGTAAGAGTACTTACAAAAGTGGATGTGCATAGATGCGTCTCGGTATCTAATGAAAGAAACACCATGTTTTCCGGAACAGCCTTCCTTTTAGCAAGAATCCGTAACATAAGAAGATTTGAAGCCTCTGATATAAATCCTTCCACAGAGCTCCAAGGAAATGTAAACGTGTGCCTCTTCTCATCCTAAAAGCAAAATATGATCTCAAAATGTCACGGAAATGGGTAACCTACTTAAACCGGACATCTAGATTTTGCAGATTAGTTCAAATGGCCTGAAAATCAGCTTTGATTTGAATTACTTAATTTGAGCTAAAGGCTAGAATGTGTTATTTTATCTATACCTTGATTGAAAAGTTTCCATCTCACAAAGGTCGGCAAATAAAACCAAAGCACCCACTAGGTGGCACTAAAACATATTTAATAATGTATGTGTGGTCTTGTTTTTAAAGTATTTCTCATCCAGTCCAATGACAATAGGTTTGTTTAAATACAGAATGTATTGGTCTTTTTTTTATTAAACTTACTTGTCCTTCCGTGACAATTTTGTTCACTACCAGCTGATCTTCCTGTCTGACCATGTATGACTTTCTGTCCAAAGGGTGATCCTTTATCTGCAATGGGAGAGTGACAACTTTAAGCAAACTGGGATAGTTAGAACTGGTTAGTTATTGCATTATACTATTTAAAGTTTACCTAATTAAATTACTTACTTGATTATAAGTATCAGACACTATCTTGCTTTTTACTGTTTCACTGTATAGATAACCACTAGATGGCAGCACCAGCTATTTGGTGCATCAATTTCGTGGGAAGAAGACTAATTACACTGTGTGACAAAATTTTTTTATTTTTTTTTGTTCCTGGGTAGTAAGTGTTATTTCCTAATTGCTTATGCCTCAAAAGTATAGAACATGGCTATTACTCCCCACAAACTTTGCTTTTGTGACCAGGACAGCGATATTTCAAAATATCACTATTTCCAATGGGAAAATGGGCATGTGTGTCTTTTAGTTCACATAAAGTTAGAAAAAAACAACATATGAATCCAAATTTGTACTACTTTAGTATAAATACATGTTCATTTGGATTCATATGTTGTTTTTTTATAACTTTATGTGAACGAAAAGACACACATTTTCCCATTTTCCCATTGGAAATAGTGATATTTTGAAATATCACTGTCCTGGTCACAAAAGCAAAGTTTGTGGGGAATAATAGCCATTTTCTATACTTTTGAGTCATAAGCAATTAGGAAATAACACTTACTACCCAGGAACAAAAATTGTGTTACATAGTGTTATTTGCTTGATGCTTCCAAAAATAGCCATGATAAGAAATAGTATTTATTTCCTGTGGGTGTCACAGGAACTGTGACTCAACAATTTCTAAACAATGATCTTAATAGTACACACAACGTCACAAATGACTTGATTATATAAAAATACCCGAGCCATTGTGATTGTCGGTTGTTACATCATCCCCCAGTTTAATTGTATAATTTAAATGCAGTACAATTGTTATGTGTAGCAGACATTATCACTGCTTTGGCCATGTGGACAAATAAAGCTCCAACACTGTTTGCTTTTCTGTGACAGCAACATAAATGTTGATATTGACCAATCACATAAGTTTTGTTAATCTCTATCAAATGTCTACATAGAGAGCTGTGTGATCACTCAGGCAGTTATGGAGATGCAGATGGATCACATTAGTTTACTGCAAAGCTACGTCTTACTTGGTGCTTATCTTGGCGACAGCCGAGTTTAAGTCAGCATGAAGTTCAACATCTCCGCTCATGTAATGGAAATCATAAATATGTGCCTGCAGCTGTTACTGTGCGATTTGAAATGGTAGCCCTATCAGCCCAGAGATGGTCTAACCTCTCCTCTTTGTCTATATTTGTATGCTAATTCTTCCAAAAGTGAACTGTGCCCCGTGTTGAGTGAACAGAGTCCACCTCTTCATAAATGATTCTGTGGTTTAATAGATGCAAATAAAACAATAAATGCAAATATAAATATAAATTTACCTTCACATATTCATGATGATGTTGCTCTAAAGTTGCAAGCCTCTTGGAAACATAAGCTGTTAATAAAATACATTAACAAAATGGTTAACTATTAGGTATGTTGGACAAAATGTACTGCTTATTTTTTTCAGATATCATGCTTATATAGACAGTTGAAGAAAAATGTTTGATCTTAAATGCATACGTTAGGTTAATTAAAAAAAAAAAAGGTTAATATTCTGTAACTTTTTTCTGAAACTTTTTCAGATTTTACAAAGGTTATTGAAGATACAAAAAATACAGAATAGTTAAATATTAAAATGACTTACAACTTAAGTGATTTTAAATTTGAATGTATGATACTATACTAATCCATGTATATCATACCTACCCATGATAGATGTTCCACATGGTATATCATCAATACAGCCATGGCTGTTAGCATGAATTAGATAACAGTCCTCATCATGGTATGTTGCCTGTTGAATGGTAATAGTGAATTCTCCAAGTTCTCTGCCTGTGTCTGAAATTGTGACTAAGGAGTCAACAAACAGACATAGCTGCAACTCCTCTGGCTCTAAAATGAAAGGTTTTGTTTTCATTATATGCTTTAATGAAATGGGGGAAAAAATAAAAATAAAACTGCATGTTCGTCGGATGTGTTAACTGTAATATCCAGAGTCACATTACAAAGACTATATTAAAACAACCCACTCCCAAATACATCATAATAACATCTTAATATAAAACAATCTTTCTTGTCGTTACTTTCTTGAAATTTAAAGAGTTCTAACAATGTTATGTGTCAATACAGTAGGTAACAACTCAGATGTCTAACATTGAATCGGCATTCTATGCTTCCACACAAATATTAATGCTTTCTTTCTTGAATGTGTTTGCACAATGGAAACTAGGTTAATATACATCTACCTCACTGAATACAAATAAGGAACCTACTATTCTAAAGTGCTCCCACTGTCAGCACCAGACAGATACTTACCATGTGAATAGATCAATGGATGGGTTTTAACTCATAAGCTTCCGACTGCTTTTACTCATTTCTGGCAGTGAGATGTGCCGCAAGTTAAACGCATTTCCAAAATACAACATTAAATCAGACGCCCTATACAGGGTGTGGCCAGTTATTAGCAGCTGTTATGGATCATTGATAGACCCAATCAAGCAACGTTTTGAAAAAATCTGAATGTGATAATTAACACCATAAAGTGCTTTGGACATTAGGCTTAAAGCATTTAGTTGTTAGCATTGTAACTAATATCCTGGAATAACTTTGAACGCAATATGTCCCACTGTCTTGCGTGTTCAGGAAGACTGATAGTCTGAGTGGAAGGAATGAAGCACATCAACTTTAGAATTTCACTGTAGAATGTAGTTGTCACTTACCAATGGATTGCAGAAACTCAATAGCTTCAATGCTAGCTTTTGGTACTATTAGATCTTTCAGTTCTTCCATGAATAGACCTCTTTAGTGTCTATTGAGATGTCTTTTTAGATTTTTTTAGTTATATATAATACTATATATATATATATATATATATATATATATATATATATATATATATATATATATATATATATTATGGAGATGGATACCTATACCTATCTACTGTATATATATATATTATATAAGATATATATATATAGATATATATATCTATATTATATATATGATATATATGCATGCTGTATACCATATTATTATATTGGGTTAATACTTTTATACATTTTATGAATCCATTATCTTATCTTTTATCATTCAACACAGTCCACAGTCCTCATTCAAAACACGTTAGGAACAATATGTGGGAAGGTGTATATTTTAATAAATAATCATACCAAAACCCATTCAATTACATTGTTCTGTTTAATAACGTTTTGCTGTGATATGGACTTCTGTTATTGTGCATTGTCTTATATACATAGAAATGTCAGCAAAAGTAAATAGTAGTATTTGCAATAAGAGAATGTTAAATGTTGGGACTGTTTTTGCTCGCACAGACCTTCCTTTAAAATATGCTGTGCTTAAAATAAAAACGACTACATTTACATGAAACGTACTATTTAAATAAACATCTAAGAAACATCTATCGTGTTACCGAAGTACTATGCGCACATTTTGAAATTCCAGACGTAGACTCACTTTAAGAGAATTTTTATAAACTGCAGTGAATATCAATTACTTTCAATTTTTAGTTGTTTACCTTTTTGCAGAATGAACCGTATGGTTTTGGTCCAATTTAATTTAATCCCCGGCTTCACGATGTAGTCGATTCTTAACTCTGCAGAGCTGTTGCCGTGACAACAGAAGCTGCTTGTCAACAGGAGGTGTCATTTCTTTTAAAGAAACAGTAACGTATTTTTTAACACAGCTACGGGGTATTAGGCGTGCAAGTCATTATCATGAAAGCACACCATTCCCCCCCTTATATCTTACAATAAACACGTTAACTTATACCTATAGGCCAACATTAATTTATATCTTCAGAAAGTGTATAGCGCATGATAGGTTAGTGACCGGATCTTACCACGGCTTGTTTGTTATCACCAAACTTTAATAATAATAATAATATAATAATAATAATAATAATAATAATAATAATACTTATAATAATAATAATAATAATAATAATAATACCTGTAGTTACTACTTTTTATTGTGGTTCCAGTACACCCAGTAATATGGAATTATCATAACATATGTGGTCTACTCTAAGAAAGCCTTGCCAAAGTAGGGTAAAAAGATTAGTCAAGGTTTTACCCAGATCTTTACTAGCATTAAGAGCAGAACACTTGAGATTCTAGGCGCTTCTGTTGCAGAAATATAAATATGTTCGAGAAAACTTGAATGCATTTTTTTGGGTGCCTGTCGCCTTAAATCACAGCTGAACCAGACTGTCAATTTACAAAAACTGTTATATTTTACAGTCTAAAATTCTGAAATGTTCAGATGCTGTTCCCAACAACCCCATGGATGCACTGTATTAATTTCAGAATTACGACTAAAAATAAATAAATAATGTTTTTCTTTTTTAAACTGACATCAATTAGGTCATACCACATGCATTATTTATAGCTATCATTATTTATAGCTATCATCAGATTATGATATATATATATATCATAATCTGCACGTGTAATACGTTTTAACACATTCAGTTTGTATTCATATTGTAGATCTCGGCTCCCGCAGGCTAGGGCATCACACTGGGCGAGGCAGTCCACTCGCGGGCGGTAGGCAGGCTGTACATCGGTATCGATTCTATGCTGAAGTGCGAAAAGTCACCGGTTCGCGCCTACTCTCCGTCTGTGTGTTGAGTGCCTTGCCCTGTGAGATGCGCCGGCCTGCGGGCACCGAGATCGCTACAATATTATGAATGAACATACTGAATGGGTTCTTAAATCGTGTTACACGTGCAGATCATGATAATATAAATACACTTGGTGAAACAACTGTAAAGCAAACTTTTTTTTTTTTAAACTGTAACTATGAAATACAATAACTCTGCCAAAACACAATTTAAAATCGTTAGTGATTCACAGCATTTTATTTTATAAACGTGTACTTACAGTTCCACCTTTGTGAATGTTATATTTGAAGTTTGATTTGCTCTTTATTTTTATAAACATGTGGCACATTGGCTTGGTTTACATGCACTTGAAAATCGACTCTGCAGCCATGACGCTGTATTTAAATGAAGTTAAACTATAAAAAAAGAAACTAGTGTGTAAACAGGTATATGTACATACAAAACTGTAAAAACAAAAGTAGTTTTTTAATCTAAAACGAAAGTAACTTGATTTATCTCGCGTGTGTTACTCTCCTACCTTGTACATCACGAAGGAATTGATGGCTGCCAGGTCCAGTAGAGATAACAACAGGCTTGTATATATAAAAACAAGCTGAATATTGTAGGTTATTGTTGGAGAAACATGCACCTTTAAGATTATTTTGGTAGCATGAAACATAACTACCATGCATGATGAATACTTACATATATTGTAATGGCCATAGCATGATAGTTTAGACTTGGGCAAATACAGAGTTCATACCCAGCAAAGAGGACAGGAGGCGACTCGGGGTACCTCGTGGGCGACTCTGGTTCTAGCATTAATGAAATTTAACTTTTAGATGTTCCACAAATACACACAAATATAAATTCTAAGTAGTTAAACTTGGAGAAATTATATTTTATATAATTTTGGTTGGAAAGGTAACCATACAAACAAGTAACTAATGTGCGGCATAATTCAAAATGTACGCAACAACACGTGAATTCATGGTTAAATGTTTTTATCTTCATGGCAACGCATAAAGCTCTTCTCTCGATACTCAGAGTCATGCATGAAGCTCTCCTCACGATATTCAGAGTCCTTCTTTTCCTACTTACTAAGCAGACACGGAAATTTAAATATCCCCTCCCCTAAATGACTGTGAATTGAGTAATCTGCACTGGTATGGCCGATTTTTTTTTTCTAAATCAGAACTGCTTAGCAAAGCATTTCCTGAAAAGTAGGGCAAACAGCTGGTGAGCAAAACTATTATGACTTGTGTATGTAAACGCCACCTGTGCTGCAAGAAAGCACCACAATCATTCAACATCTGCTACTAAACTGTATCACGACTATCCAACAAAACAGTTTTATATTAAAAGGAAAAAATACACAATGTTCTGTATTGCTTGATGCTAAGCTTCATCCCACAATATGCCTGTAACACAGCCATTCTACTACATTGCACTGTGTTTGATTTTTCACAGTACAAAGAATGGTCAATTTGATCAACTGTTCTAAAAACAGACCAGCAGAAATGAAGATCTGCAACTTTTTTCTTTTGTTAATATAAACAAAATCTTCTTGGCACAGCAGACTCCAAATAATATCTGCTTTCCAGTGTCTATTTGAACATAGTGATTATAACTGGACCACATAAATCCTCCCAAAAGACTTTCTTTCTTCATTTTTGCCACAGCAGGTGAGCACTATCTTCCTTTAAAAACGTCCTTGCGTCTGTGCACCTCCTCCAGAACTCTAGCTCTGAACTTGATCCAGTCCTCCTCACTCTCTTGCTGCAGCCCCAGAGCTTGATGAAGTTCAGTTGAGTGGCTGCGCAGGAATGGGTTGTATTCCTTCTCCTCTCGGATAGTTGATGGGCACTGCAATAAAAAGGAAGCAGGGTAAAAAGTTAAAAAAAAAAATTTTTTACTTTATTTTGTGTATTTCACATCAACTACAAAAGAACAGAAGGGTGTAGTGTAAGACATATTCATGTCAGGACAGTGAACCTGGGGCATCATGGGAAGCCAATACCAGTAGTCACTACAAGTGGATATACTATAGCCTATTAGATGCTGACATTTGAAAGAAACCAAAATGCACTGTTAATGCCCCCTAAACCCACCTGTTGTAATTCTGCCATGAATACTACCAATAATCTACTGACCTGCCAAACATACTTTCTAATTACCAAGTAAACAAGTTTGAATCCAACACTTATTTTCTTTACGATAGCAATATGTCTTGGTTGCCTACCGCTGGTGCATCTCTAATCTCCTGGCAGTGGTTGGAACCACTGCTCAGCTTAGAGCAGTCATCTAAAGTTGCGGCAAGCTAAGTGTTCAACCCCACCTCTGAACAAAACCCGTTTTTTTCCTTGTCATGACAGCCTCATCCATTTCACACAGCTTAAATGCGAAACTTGGAGCAACAACAGGGCGTGTACAGATACTACACAGTAGCCATGAACTTTTTCAAATAACTGAAACTGATTAGAAAAAAATGATGCCCTCCCTCCCTTTATTTTGCAGAATAAACCTAATGAGCACGCTGGCAGGGTTACAGAAAATGCAGGGTAACAATTACTCATGTGCTCTTTTGGTTTTCCGAGCTGCATTTTAATTCTGTGTTTCCATATTAACACTCTGGAAACATTTTACACAGTATAAATTCTGTATCAAAAACATTTATGTAACAAAAAAATAAATAAAAATGCTGATACAATTCTTTCCCACTGAGCTCCGACTCAATGTGCTGAAAGCTGCGTGTTACTGTGCATCTAATCTCCAAAAAATAATAATACATAATAATTTGTTATATAGCGCCTTTCATAGTGGACCACCATCACAAAGCACATTATAAATGTAGGCTGTGAACTGTGCATTATATGAAAAGTCACTTACAATAGGACAGTGATTTAACATCTCATCCAGAGGTTGGAGCACAAGGAGGTTAAGTGACTTGCTCAGGATCACACAGTGAGTCAGTCAGTGGCAGGGGTGGGATTTGAACTGTTAACCTTCTAGTTACAAGCCCTGGACTTTAACCACTGGATCACACTGCCTCCTAAGGCACAGATATGAAATGCATAACACTTACAGTGCACATATTCCCCTCTCTCTGCTGTAAAACCCACTGGAACTTGTTTTTCCGAGCTGTGTTGTTAGGCTCGACCTCAGCAGCAAACATCAAGTTATCTTCTGCATATTCGTGACCTGGTGAGCATGAACAGAAAGGATCCCAAGATTACACCCCAGTTACCACTTCCAAAGCTAGAAAGAAGTGCAGAAAATACACATATACAGGAGTAGCACTGCGGTTTAGTTGAATTGTGAAAGATGATGACTATTGTCAACATGTACTATGAACAAGGAGGTTAGACATAAGAGGCACAATATGTAATTAACCCCTTGGGAATAACCATGGGTTTACTGAATTTAATTGTATTTATTTTTTGTAATTGAATAGCTTTTAAAATCAATACCTGGCCACAAAAGGGTTTCATCTGCCAGAGAAGCAACAGCATCCAGCGATGCCAACATTGTTGTGGCATTCCCCTCAAACATTCGCCCTGAAACAGAACCTCAGATACTTCAGAACAAAAACAAAGCTACAGACATCAAGATGCAGATTTTTACAGCTCAGACAATCAGGTGTCACTCATGTTAAAATAAAGAGGGCAGTGTGGCCAATATTCACAATACACAGCTACTGTGCCAAATTAATGGCAGTCATAGTAGTTCACCAATAAACTGCACTCAAATAACCTTGTAAATGTTAATGTGGCAGGGCAGGGCCCTGTCTGTAAATAATAATATTGTTGTGTGGTGATTTGGTGGTGGTTGGCAGGGATGGGGTTAATTTCCTATCCCTGCCAAAATACATGTGAGAATGTGGCTGGAGCGAATTGAATAATTGATAATTAGGCTCCAACCAAATGCTATAAAAATGGGGAAATTCGTTTGTTTGGTGGAGGTGTTTTTTGGGTAGTGTTTTGTTTGACTTTTTGATTGCCTTTTGTTTATTAAACAGCGCAGTGGCACTTTAACTGCAGCTTCCTTGTCTCTGAGTCTCCTTGCCTGCCAATACCACCTGGGCCCGCAACGCTATCCTGTCACAATTAAATATGTAACTAAAATGGTGCCTGAACTGCATATTTTTCAGAAGATGCTTCATACTCACAAGAAATCTGATATCACATGACATTGTTCTTAAATCTGTGAGTTATTCTTTACTTCATAGCATTTTCTTGTCTTGTTGCAATTAAAGTAATTGTAGCTAACAAAATAGTTCCACAAAATGTCTGAACCACACACACACCTATTAATTATATAGGTCTCTTGGGGGAAATGGTTTCGCTTGGTGCTTACTATGCCAGGCAAGATAGTATTTACTACAAACCCTCATGAAGTCTTTTCAGACAAAACAATGTTTAAATCAATAACTTAACATGGGTGGCTAGAAACCTGAGGGAATAGGGAAATAAATGTTAAGATTTACCACAGCCAGAAAGGAATACCAGGTCTCCTGAGAACAGACTAGAAGGACCGTCAATGGACTTCCCATCAAGAAGATAAACCATGTGACCAACTGTGTGTCCGGGAGTGAAGAAGGCCTGAAAACGTAGCCTGCCAATCTCTACTGAATCTTTATCTGAGAGAGGACTGAAAATGCACACAAGAAGTAAGAGTCATACATCTGCCCATATGACTTCTTAGACATTACAACATTATATTCTGACACATATCAAGTCCAATTTCCACCGTGTAGGATGATCTGAAACAAAAACACATTGGAAATGTGAAAAAATGGCAAGTTATTAAAAGTGCACAGCCAATTAAAATGAAGATATCAAAACCAAGCCAAGTTTAAAAAAAAAAAAAAACATTGGGGCAACCTTGTCCAGCACCAAGCAAACAGGCACAACTGACAAAGTGGTGCAAGTGATGACTCCAAATCTCCAAAATATAACAAAGTCCCGATAGGTCTCAGCTGGTTGACTTCATCTTTCAAAATACTGCTTGTCTCACCTAATTGTGTAGCACTGACATAAACACAACACGCTTGCAAACTGAAGGTTATAGTTTCAAATCCCATGCAAATCAGACTTTTTTTTTATAGTCATCTAAATTATTTTTTGATATAGACATCACAATGTCTAGTTTGCTCTAGTATATTTCCATGTTGACAAAACAAGTTAACTGGGGTCTGCAAAAAAATATGTTGGGAGAAAAAGGGCATTTTTACCTTACTTTGGTGACTTATTTCTCTTACTGTATGACAGGTATTGACTTTCCATTCTATTGACAAAACAGTCAATTGCCACTTTTACTACAAAACCGGCTTGTTCCGTGAAAAAAAAAATGACGAAGTTTTGGGGACTTTTTGTACATTTGACTAGGAATGAGAACCATATCCTTTCACCGGTCAAGGAACTGCGCGAAGTGACGGTGAACCTACGGTTCACAATGGCAGGGAGAGAGTTAAGCTACTTTGGTCTACTTTGACATACGTGCTTACAACCCTATATATTAGCCCGGGAGTTACTTCAAGAAAGATGAATGTCCAAAAAAGTCTCTGGATACCCTTGTCACCGGTAGGACATTTGACGGATGCCAATGCCGAACACATCGTTTTTGTATGATCCGTCAAAAAGGCGAACAGTGAAAATTCGGATTAAACCACACCCCACCAAAAAGGGTTTTGTTTGACAAGGAACTACCGTTCCTCTCAATTATGCTAAACCAGATAAAACTGTACTGCAAGATGTGATTAATATAGTGGCCTATGAATTTCTAATTACATTTTCTTCCCTGAGATCTGCTGAGAAAGTGGCCATGCATGTAAACCAAGCCTACAGGTTAACGGCTATTCTTGTTATTGTTAGCAAACAATGACTAGACTGGAGTTTGCAGAAAATGTCTTTATTGGATAGATTTTTAGTGTTCCAAACAACTGCTTGTCACCCTATGTATGACTTTATGATTGTAAAGGTCAACGGTAAAAGCCAGTAGATCAGCAACTCCTAAACTGGAGATTCATGAGCTAGAAAAGCCAACTACAGTACCAACAGCAGTAACCATTTCACAGATTTAGCTCTGCATTTCTGCTAGAGGGATATTTTTTTGCATTACTATGTTTTGCTAACTGCTGATATTTAAAAAAAAAAAAAAAAAGTGAACTCCCTTTTTGCTTGAAATTGGCAAAACTGATCATTAACAAAAGGATAAACACACAGTTTGTAATGCCCTTCTAAATATAGCCTACATGGTTTGAGAAACATAAGCATTAGAGTACTGTACTATGCCTAGACAGAAGAGTAATGAATAAAATGTTTTACATTACTGAAGTCAGAGGCTGGAAACTAAACGGAAATACAGTTACGAAGAATTTTGTTTTACACCACAAGTGTAGCAATCCCTTATGTTCCAGGCAGGAAATGTCAGCTTCTAATCGTGACTTTTTGTGGTTAAAGCAAGGAAACAGCTGTTTCACTTCAAAATCTTCCAAAATAAATGTCAGTCCTTAAACAAAAAGGAGTGCAAATATACAATTATAAAGCATAGCCATTCACTGCCTTGGAAAACACAGACAATCTCTTTGTAAAAGATTAAAATGCAAGCATATCTTCCTTTAATGGTTAATCCTGTTACTAGTTTAATCTGTAGAACACAACCAATTGAGAAGCTGAGTGGAGCGCTGGTGTAAAAGTGCTGTCCACTTCCAAAAGTTACACACTACTGCTGAAGCATTTTGAATACAAAGTACAAAAAATATCATGACTCTGGATATCTGCTTCTGAACCAGATCAGGACTTACTTCGTGAGCCCTGGAATGTTATCCGTGGCATTCCCGTAGACTCGACAGGAGCTGTGCAGCCTCCTTAGGCCTTTATTACCTCCACTGTGATCCCTAGAACAAGAACAGAGTTACCATTGAACCTTGCATTATACACAGAAACTCCCCTCCAAACACACAACCTCTTGTAAAACTGTTTGAACTAGATAAAGACATTTTCAATGTGTATTGAAAAACACAACTGTCTTTGCCTGGTGTAGTTACCATGACATCAGCTTATGCAGTACTCTAGTTTTAAAACATATGGATTAGAAATTGCACTGACAATAAAACCCTGGCCTCCTAATAATGTTAAAATCTATGTCTTGCTGAACCTTTCACAGGCATAGGATAGCAGCCACCCTTAACGTTCACCCCACTGAGCTTGATATAGAAATATAGCTAACTCAGAACAAGCCTTGAATTTACAACCTACAAAACTGCAACCAGGAACAACCTACCAGACTGAGGTGTGCAGTGGTGGAAGTTTATTACTGCAAAAGCTATCTAAACAATATTGAGAAAACATGACTGAAGAAAGAAAAAAAAAACATGATAACCTAGAATTTAATTTCTTAAGAGAACCTATCTTAGCCTCTTATAACCAACCCAATACAATTTTCTGAAAACAAATTTCACATCATAAAACAGTATTTAAAATTGGAAAAAACCCTCAATAAATTCCTCCACAATTTAACATGAACAATCCTGGACCTTCAACAAAACCTTAGAATGCACGTGTTTCAACAAAACTGTACCAATCTTCACTTGAAGTGTAATGCAATAATATGGTTGATATTATAATTGTGAGAGGTTGCTTGCCTCAAATCAATAGCATTTTAAAATGACTGCCCTGCTGCAATTGTTCAAATTCTCTCACCAGTGTTTGTGTGTGCATAGGATTGCTTCCAGAGTCACTCCTTCCTGCTCCAGGCATGCCTAAAGGAAAACAGAAAACTAACTTATTAAAATCACATTTATCTTTCTTTGTAACCAAAATGACTGCCCTCCACAAGGATTACAGTAATGCCACTTGCTGTTCAAACTAACAGAGCATCTTTGTTTTATTAGTGGTATCTTGTGACGGTCTGAACTTGACGCACACAACATGCACACTAATTTATAGAGGGGTACATCTCGCAATAAAAGAACCTGGAAAATAAAGTCTAATGGAGGCCCTGGACTCCAATTATACAGGCAGCAAAGGTAGGAGATCCTGAAACCATTTACAAGGATATACAGTGTATTTATTAGTGTCAGGGTATGATAGGGCTATGAGAAAAATGGGTGCTTGTAAATTCATACTGCAAGGTCTTTAATGTAAAGGACAGACAGTTCAGATAACGAAACTAAACTGACCGGACTTCCAGCTCTTCAGGCAATGGAATGGATATATTGCGATAAATGGGCCAATGCCAACAGTGGCAGGAGTATCTCAATCTTATTCAGGTCAAAGGCCAAGCAAACCAGATGGTCACACAGCGTTGTCGGTACAGCACTGAATTTGGAAGGTAGCCAGGGAGAGGCTGCATTTCAGTTAGAAATACTCCCACCCAAGACAGCAGAAGCTCACAAGATAAATTATTTTAGTTACTTTTTTTTCTATGACCTGTATACACAAGGGCTGGTGACAAAGAACTTGCATTAATGCCCTTCAGAACTTGCATGAACGTTCTGTAGACTTTACAGCATTTACAATGATTTCAAGTGGAAGATGGATAATTTTGACTGGAGATCAAATCTATATTTACATCTTTTGCAAAGTCTTTAGTTTCAGACTTCCGAACTACGACATCACTCGTAAACATAAGGTTATGGGCTGCTGTTCCGGAAAGATATGGATGAAGCTCTGCTCTTCGCAGCTTTAAAGCTCATACTTGTGAAGCTGGTTAGTGGAATTAAATGATTTCTTCATTCACAAAGATCACATGTTCTTTGGTGACACGCAAATACAGTACTAGGTTTACAAATATGCATATGCAAATAGCTTTATGCAATCACAAGCAATATGATATATTGGATACAGTTTGCATGTTGTACTGTATTCGAGTCTGTCTATCAACAAACTGACCCAAGAGGACTCTAATAGTTAAACAGCAGTGTGTATGCAGCTAACTGCAAAAAATGGCAATACTTCAAAATGAACCAGTATTCAGAACTTAAACACATTTCTGCTTCTAAACTACAACGACCATTTACCTGGACCATTTCTGGATCAGCAGGATCCACGACCACAGCAACATTTGATGTTGTGTCAATAATCAGGTAACTGTAGTTATCTGTCAATACGGGAATCGGTACAATTTTCACATCTGAAATCAATATAAAACAGATACTATGTAAAAATACAAATAGGCAAGGCTACCTGTAGTATATGAACTTTGTAACATGAAGGTGGTATGTTACCTGCAGGTAATTTGAAGACCAAGTACCCAAAGTGCATAGGCAAAGACAATTTTGAATAGCAAATTGGAATAAAATAACAAATAGCAAGAAGGAAAAGTTACTGATGTTCTGCCTCGTTTCTTGCTGGTTTTATTCTGTCAAATAATGTTATTGCTCTATGAAAATGTGCTTTTGAACTTACAAGTCCCAAGTTGGTAGGAAACTCAATGGTAGTATCATTTGAAGTTCTACACAAAGCTTTTGCTCATGGGTTACTTATTCAAGTAAATTAAACCTGTGCGAATGAGACCCATTACTATATGTGTCTTTCAACTTATGAATGAAGCTTTGCAAGTTCAAGTGAATCTTACTATTTCTAGTCGTTGGCTGAACCGTAGAGTGGCCTGACGGAAAGCGTTCCCGAGCTTTCCTCACCTGCCTCTTATAAAACATATAACCCAGTTTAGTTTTTGTGTACAGCGTGTATCTGTGATAGAAACAAAATAAAGGTGAATATAGTTTACACAACTTAGGGAAAATGTGTTAATTTAGGTGAACTGCATTTAAAAGTGTAAAAAACACCCATTTTTGCTGAGCCAAAAACTCGGATTGCCTTCATCATCATTACAATTAGAGAAATGTCATCACCCACACTAAAATCCAAGGTGAACAAGGTTATCACCCCCCCCCCCCCATATATATATATATATATATATATATATATATATATATATATATATATACACACACACACACACACACACACACACACACACACACACACCTACTGAAAAAGCAGGAAAATGAAAATCTGAATTTCTTTCCGGTGAGCCCTACACAGTGATATTTCTGGAAAGAGGAGTGTGTTCAGTAGAGGAGAAAACATTTTGTTTTTCTTCATTTTTGTTTTCTACCAAAACGTGTTACACCATACTGTGAATATGTACTACTGTTGTTATCTACAAAAGTTCTGAAGTAATAAGTTTGCAACTTAACAGAGAAAGTTAAGTCAGAGCGAACGTAAATCATGGGTAAGTGTCCGACACAGCCCACATTGTACCCCTGACTATGTAACCTGCATAATAATGGGGGGGAATCCTAACAAAAAACATGCAAAAACTGTGAATGCAACTACTTAGCAGGATCTGATGGGAACGAATGAATCAGCCAGTATTTTCTATCCACCATAATGACTTACCCTGCTTATTTCTTCATAGATTGATCAACCACATTGCAATGCCAATACCTTAAAGCTAGAAAGATGAACAAAGACACCTGCAGTAAGCCTACCATTATGTAATTCTGTAGATATGTGCGTGCAGGCCACCCCTAAGTCTTAACTCATGATGCAAAACAGCTAGGTTAGTAAGACATGGTGAGACACACGATCTTAAAAGAACGTGACTTTACTGACATGCTAACACCTGGGTATTGTCTCATCAGCCACAACTGTTCAGTCGCCTCGATGGCCAGTTATTAAATTCAGGTTTATAAATAACAACAGGGTATAATGAAATCCAACAAAACACCTACACAATTTAATGACTTAAATAATATAGTTGTTACAGTAAGGAATTACTGCAGAGTATTACAGTAACAGGATCAATCAGGTTTCATTCTGAACTGAGCAGTACAACAGCAGCGCAGTAGCGTTACTGCGAGTGCGTTCAAGGTTTCGTAACCAGAAAAGTAATTGTTTCTCCTTTTTTTTTTCTTTCTTAGTCACGCGATTCTAAACAGGGGTTTCTCTGTCCTTGCCATCACCCTTGCACCTACACCCCAAAACCAACGGCTCCTTCTCGTAACGCTGTACTGAAAGCAAAGGCAAAACACACCAAGAACATACACCGGTCTAGCAGAGCCATGGCTGTGGGCGTAACCTCTACCGTATTGTCAGAAAGCGCCTCTCTTCGCTATCACGTGACAGTGATGTCTTTTTTTTTTCGGAGGTAAAATGACTGCATTTTACTGACACGTACAGAGGTGTCATTCTCTTATTAAAATCCCCATTGAAGATGTTGCACAAAAAAAAGTTAATTGTACGTCATACTGTAATTAAATTATTTGGTTAGTGTAATGTAATCGTAACCCAAAGTGTAAATTAAGACTTGCAACGTACATTCTTTAAACACTTTTTCTTTTGTATATGTGTAGTATTTTATATAATTTGCGTCTGGTGGACGACAAAGCAACCAACTGAACTTGTTTCTGCAAGTATGTATGTTCTCAGAAATCATAATTGCAAATAATATGGAGTATCGGGGAATATGCGTTTTGATTCCGAGTCATCTTGTCAGTTCTCGTAATTCTTCTTAATTGACCGATTACCATATTAAATTTATGTTCAATATCCAAAATCCACAACTCCCCCCCCCCCCCCCCCCCCCCCAAAAAAAAAAAAAAACTTTTTTTTTGGTTTCATTTTCCTGAATACGCTGTTACAAGGCAATCGGCTTGGTTTGGGTAAGCTAGTATAATTGCTGTTATAGTTGTTTTGCTGGCAAGTTTTTCGTGTTGCTGGATCGGATCCCAAACTCCTCCTTAATGTGCATAACTTGATCAAAACTCAAGGAAGTGTCAATTACATTACATTAATTCCAATAGAAATCTTGAAAGACTTACTTGGGAAAGGGTTTATTAGGTACGGATTTACAACTTTTTGTAAGGAAAGGGTTCATCAAGTTTGAAATCTATTGTAACCAACATATTTTTTCACTTGTTTCTACCTTTTCTTCTTTGCGTGTACCTGTATGGAAAACCACAAGAAGTACTGTAAGTAACTAGAAATAATACATATTCTACTACAAAACTGTACTTTACTTTTTTAAATTGTTATTTTTTATTTTAACACATTATATTTCAAGTTAAATTGTTTACTTTTACCGAAAGAACAAGGCGTGGTGTTCTCGCTTTAATTTTGGTTTATTTAGTTGGGTGTGCTGGTAATTGATGATTGTTCTAGGTATGAACAGATAGAATCGATTTTAGAAGTCAAACATAAATTACACGCTCGATTGACCTTTTGAGTTGAATAGTTTAATGCTCCTCAGCATGGTAATTATTTCACTTCATTCCGATGTGGTTGTGAACCTATTTTAGCCCGTTCTCTGGGAGCACAATTGTATCAGCATACAGACAGTACTAAAAAGTGATTGTAACTGCATACAAATTACATTGGTCATCACACGGATGGTACTGGGTCTTATTTAGGTGTTTTTTAAATTTAATTTTTATATCTATGCGGTAGAACTTGTTTATTATCATTTGGGTAGCTAGTGGAGCGACTTCGTAATTATGCTTTATGTGTTAGATGACACAATGTTTAGTGTACTCTACAAAAAAGCAATTCACTGAAATACTAGTATTTGGTGTCATTATTATACAGATGCCTTTTTTGTTCGAAATTCAAATAAAAGTTTCGTTGTATGCAGATACTCATTTAAACTATAGGTCATTTAGCTACTATTAACACTGTGCGTTTACAAATAGGATTATTTTCCATCAAAGTCGGAAATCTTGAAATGCGTCTGTAACATTCCATTGTTCCGGTGGAATATTACACAAGGTAAAATGACAATTTATGTAGCCGCACCTCGAAAACAAACATTGGGAAAAAAACACTTCCGTTACACTGTAGAGGTTTTGGCTTCTGGGTGGAGTTTAAATGAGCATATCACGGCCTGCACGACGCAATTAAGTTCCTGCAAATATTAAGATAAGTGCAAGTAAAGGCTAGTAAGTTAGGTTAGAGTTGAACATGACATAACATGCCTAAGAGTTGGTATTCATTCAAAGATCATTATTTTTTATTATTGTTACAAAGTGTTTTACTGTCTCCCAACAGTATGTGAACAATTTACTCTCTGTAATGGAATCTTCTCCTTGTGGAAACGCCTCACAGTGCACCAACGCCTAAACATGAACATATGAAGTACTTTAGTTAGTAATGCTAAACCCTACAGCAAGGGTGGAGATATGCATTGGCTTTATCTGAGTGGTTATAAAACTATTAAATGTACTCAAGGGTAATTATCAAAATCAGATCGGAGTTATTTTCTTTGATCGTTCTTGGTTATGAAAATCAGTCTAATGTTAACCAGCGTTTTATTTCTTTTTAAATGTCAATTGTCTGACCTGTTCTAAACCTTAGTGACTTCCAGGGACAGCTTCCAGCTTGGCTGGCTGATTCACACATATTCAGGAATGTGTTTAGTTTGTGTTTATCTTGTTGCCATGTGATTTATTTATTTATTTATTTATTTTTTACAGCACTTCATGTTCCTGAACCAAGTGGATAGAAATATTGCAAGTGAGTTTTACAATATTATCTACAAGCCCACAGTGTGTTTTATTTTTGGTGGGCCAGGGCATGTCACACTTGAGATTAGCTTTCCCAATTGTAATAAAACTTGGTAAGGGCATTCTTTAACACAGATTGTACATTTTCAAAATGTAGGATATGCTGATCTATTTTTGCATTATTTATGGTCTGATTGGGTGGGCTGCAGTAATGAATCTGCTACTATCTTTAGAACTGCTTGCTAAAATTAGGTGCATTGACATTTGTTATAAAGAGTGATTACACTTAATGTGCCCTACGTTTTCACACTGACTCCAGTAATGTGCTATTTATGTCCTTGGCAGGGTATGTACAGTATAAACTTTTACCTTGCGTGTTGTTTTTATTTTTTGTTTTTTTTCCCCAATTCACTGTGCCTTGAAGTTTTCGTTTAAACTTCACAATATGAAAACGCATATGCAGGTGTTGCTAAAAGGTTAACCAGAAAGTCCACATTTTCATTAGTATATGGTGTTATTGTCCTATTTTACGTTACAAATTTCAATTGTGCAATTGGAGTAGCAGACTGGTTTAATAGCACCTATTTATTGCTATTTAAACAGCAATTGGCATTGGCAGCTCTAGCATGCTCATACTTTGCTAGTCTGTCTGAAAACTACTTGTGGATGAAAAATGTGTACTCCTTGTTTTCTGTTAGTGCACCTCCAGAACGACTGCCCACAAAGAGTGTTGTTCCACAGTTTAAGTTTTGATCATCATAGTAGCAATGAGTTCCACAGTTAGTGTTTTTGCTGACAGGTACCAGAAAGAAAGTCAGGGTTCAGGGTTTATATAAATACAAGTTTAATAAGGAGCCCCGAGTGGCTCATCCAGTTAAAGTGCTGCCGCTGGGAGCGCCGGATGAGTTGCACAGCTTGGACGGTGCCAGTTCATGTCCAGGCTGTGCAAAGAGGTTGAGCTTTGCTGGGGACCCCGAGTGAGACGTCACATTGGCTCTGATGCTCCGGAGGGGGGATGAGAAACTTGCAGGGATTGCTTCTCCTCATCTCGCAACAGCAAACCCTATTGGCCAGACACCGAGAACATTCATCGCCGTAAAAGCGATTCTGGCTTTAGGCTTGTGAGATCGAATGACCCTCACACATCCTCAGAACGTCAGTACTGTGTGGGGACTTGCTGAAAAAAAAAAAAAAAAACATAATTGGACATTCCAAATTGGGGGAAAATAAAGAAAAATGATAATTGGTCACTAAAATAAAATACAAATAAAAAAGACGTTTACTAAGTACAGTATGTGCTTTTACTGGTAATGGTATAAGTAGCTTCCATAAATACAAGAGGTAATTAAGTAGGCAGAGTACAGTACATGTCATATGTATATTATATGTGGATGGGCAAGCTAAACCTCCTGTCAAAATTGAAAAAAATAGAGTAGCTAACCTTTGGTCTTTACAGAAGGCTTACTTTGAATACATTTTCTTGAAGCATCTGACATATGTTTTATTTTTAACAGCTTAAAGGAAAGAAATGTAAAAAACGAGCCAAGGAGTTGAGGGAAAAGCTTGTCCCCATGTCAAGGCCGGATATACCCCCAGGCTATGAGGATGCAAATAATCCTCTATACCCTCCCCACTCTGGGGGGTATCCTCACCCATCACCATATGGTGGCTTCCCAGCTTCTAGAGGATACCCACAGCCAGGGGGGTACCCACAGCCAGGGGGGTACCCACAGCCAGGGGCGTACCCACAGCCAGGGGCGTACCCACAGCCAGGGCCCTACTCCCAGCCTGGAATGTTTCCTCAGCCAGGAATGCAGCTCAATCCCAACAATCCGGCTGGAATGCCCCCCATGATGCCCCCCATGATGCCCCCGATGATGCCACCAACTGCCCCCCTAAACGGAGGTATATTCCAACATACGAATAAAGTGTTTCAGTGCTGAAGTACTGTTACAGAATCATATACGTTACTGTGTGAGAAGCAGTGTAAATTGGGTTCAACAAACAAATGTGGTTCTCCCCATATTAGTGACAAAAAATATTTGAGTTATGTTTACTTCAGTCATCTATTAGTTTCTTTTTGTCAATAAGTGCAAGCATTGACCGAACAGACAAATAATATTTATAAATAATGCATATGATTTCAACCAGTCAGAGTTATAACCATACTACACAAGACAGTCTATCCTAATGTATTAACTTTTATTGTAAATAAAAAGATCATACTGAAGATCTGCTTTTAAATAGAGAAAACTGTTTGTTTTTAACTTTATAACCATTCAATGAATGTAACTGTACAAACTGTTATTGTCTTTACAATATGGACAGTTCCAATAGGAATATGCAGTAGGTAAGACACAGTATATGTACAGTTCCAATAGGAATAGTATATGTTTCTATTTTGATTCTTAGACAGTACATGCAAAAAGGGCTAAACAAAAGACAAACTTTACACTACCCTCCTCAAACCATTGTGAAGTCATAGTTCAGCACAATAGTTAGTATTATTACTGTCATGCATTCTACTATAAAAATATGTTTTATAAGCAGCAAAAACTTTACAACTATTGGAAATATAAGCTTGCTTTTGTTACATAAAACATTCAGTAATTAACATGACCAGCAGAGCTTCAAGCAGTGTGATTGCTTTACAGATGGTAACAGAACATATGATCAACATGGTGATAATACTGAAGGGTTCACTGCAAGCAACTGGAATGATAAGAATGTTCGGCATGCTTTCATCCGGAAGGTGAGAACCAAATATTACAGCGTTAGTTCAACATTAGTGCTGGTTGTGCATTTTACTCTTGTGTATTGTCAGTATACTAGCATGGTGTTGCGAGTGAGAGAGATAGTTGAACCAGACATAAAACATAAAACCAAGTCATGTACCATAAAAACCCTGCTTAATGAAAAGCAGAACTGTTACTGTATGCAGCCCAGTGCCCTGGTCTGATTCAAGAAATTCCACTGCCCCACCCGATAATGAGCTCATGGAAATTAGTTCAAAGAGCTGCCTATTTATTGAAGCAATGGTAACACTGAAATCAAATTGTTTACATGCTTAGTTTTATGGTTGGTACAGTATTCGTTACAATGGCTGTTTCTGCAGAAAGTAAATAACATGTTCCTTTCTGAAATGTTGTATTGATATAGTCATCTTACTTCAGAAAAGAGTTAGATTAAAAAAAAAAAAAAAAAAATCAAATGCTGAGAAGTTTTGAAATATAAAGCAATACAATAGCTGATTTCCAATCTTAAATCAAACCTAGATGTGCAATGTCTCTGTTAACATGTGGGTTGGATCATATACAGTACCTCTGCTTGTAGGTTTCAATGTTTTATGCTGGAGGCTGAATTGCTTGTGTTTTCATAATAGGTATATCTCATCCTGGCAGCTCAGCTACTTGTTACAGTGGCAATTGTGGCCATCTTCACATTTTGGTAAGAAACAAAAGCTGTTAAATAACTTAAGAATTAAGATTATTGGGCTCCCGAGTGGCGCATCCAGCAAAGGTGCTCCACGTGGATGTGCCCTATAGTCTGGGGATCACAGGTTCAAGTCCAGGCTATGTGGACTGTGCATAGCCAACTGTGACCGGGAGTTTCTAGGGGGCAACCAAGCAGTGGGCCAAGGATACAGATAATAATTGGGCATACCAAATTGGGGAGAAAAATCAGGGTAAAAAATTGGTGACAACTAAATTTATAAAAAAAAAAATTGAGATTAAAATACAAATGTCTTCTATTAGTATCTGTTAACTGCATTTTTATAAGAACTGCCTCGTCCTTTGATGTTTTTTTAATTAAACGATTGTATCATTACTGTACTGAAACGCAGGTTTGTTTTTTTATTTTTAGTCACCCAGTGAAGTCATTTGTCCGCTCATATCCAGCTGTGTATTGGGTGTCTTAGTAAGTATCTTTTTGCTGCTCACAGCTATGTCAATTATTTAGATCAAGTATTAACCTATTGGCAACATTCCATCATAGAATTTTTAATCTTCAATCACGTGGAACACAAGGTGGAAATACTCATATAGGTCCACATATAGCACCAGTGAACAGCTGAAACATTAACCACTTTCGTTTATGATGACTACACAGATTTATTATTTTATTTTATTCAAACATTCAGTGATATATACATGAATTAATGAATGAGGCAAAGCAGGTAATAACCAAGTACGTGGTGTGTGCAGATTCATTAATAATGAGGTTTTGAATTGGGTTGCAGTCACATGGGGTCGGCTTTTCCGGTCATATGAAAATCTTCAGCAGTTATGAAGCCAGTTTCTTTATATATAATAGAGAGAGAGAGAGAGAGAGAGAGAGAGAGAGAGAGAGAGAGAGAGAGAGAGAGAGAGAGAGAGAGAGAGAGAGAGAGAGAGAGAGAGAGAGAGAGAGAGAGAGAGAGAGAGAGAGAGAGAGAGAGAGAGAATTTAGATACTTTTAGCATGGAAAACTAGCTTCAGTAACTACAGGAAAGTTGGTATAGGGGTGTTCAGCAAACTGTTGTATTATTAGTACAGACAGTATAATGGCAGGACAGTAAAAGACCTATAATGAATTTGTCAGGAACTAATTTCTTAATAGCATCCCTAATACCCTCATATCACACATTCTGTTATTTTATTCCAGTTTCTACACTTTCATGAATACTTCTGATGATACATTTTGCTGAATTGCCCTGAAACAATTAGAGATACATACTGTACCTTGTCCTTTTCTACAGTGGGATTTTCTTTGTAACCTACATGGTGTTATCTTGCTGTGAAGGGCCAAGGTGAGCTGCAGTTTACACATTTCTAGTGCTCATTGTCATCTATGTTTTAGAAGAGTTTGTGTTTTGAGAACATTTCTTTTTCTATTTTTAGGAGACGTTTCCCTTGGAATGTAATTTTACTGGCAGTATTTGTAAGTCAGCATTTTCAAAAATGAAGTTTAAATGTGAGACAAGGGGTTAACTATATGATAGCCCTTTAATTTGAAAGTTAACATCAGCGTATAATTAAAACAAATAACATAACATAATCTCTGTTTTCCCATGCAGACCCTGGCTATGTCCTACATGACTGGAACAATTTCAAGGTTTGTAATATGTGTAGCTGAAATACGTGTAAACATTTTAGGGGTTATTTTAGAGTTTCTGGTGACTGTAACAGAGGTACTTTTTAATGGGTTTTAAGTAACCTAAAACAGTGCATTAAGAATTTTGATTTCATGTCACAGAACATGAATGTATTACTCTAACTACATAAGTATATTTTATGTTTAACCGTATTTAAGTCTTTAATAACTAACTCTATATTGGGGTGCAGTGTAGGACAGGGTCTAAAGGAGTGGATTGCCTTCCTGTTACTTATAATGTTCTTGATACATTTGTAATCTTTGTTTGCAGTTACTATGACACAAAGGCTGTGTTTCTGGCCCTTGGCATGACTGCAATTGTCTGCATCATTGTTACTGTCTTCTGTTTTCAAACTAAGGTAAAGGTATCGTTTTATAAGTTGTTATTTTTTAAAAGTTGGTTAATTCAGGTGGAAGCAGCATTAGAACAACCTCGGTACTAAACAACAAGATTTGTAATAAGTCAACTGTATTGACCGTACTTCAGATTGTACAGATATTGACTGTAAAACAGCTGCATACCCATTGCTCAACCAAAGCATATGGATTGCTAATTGATTGGTGTGATTGACAATTAGAATTCTGAGGGTTTTTTAACATTCCTTTTGTGTCATGAATGACACATAACATTTTGTCTCAGGTGGATTTCACATCATGCGGAGGCCTGTTCTCTGTCCTTGGGATTGTTCTCTTTGTCACCGGCATCATCACTACTATCGTACTGTCATTTAAATATGTAAGTGGCTGTGCTGTCTTATTACAATGAATATGAAAACTGAACCCTTACCCTTTAGTGAAATATTATGTAAGCCAACAATAAGCAATCTCCAAGCCTATCTGTCAATCAGGAACATACAAAAAGATACCCCCCACCCCCAGTATTTCCTCTGAATGGCTCTTGCATGACAAAGGGCTGTGCAGGTGTTGTTTAGTTGAGAGTATTGAACACCACCATTTGCACAGAGTGACCAACATGTATTTTGCATTCGTTGATCGTATTCATATTATTTGCATGCTATTCTAATGTCTTTCTTTTTGATAAAGGGAACTTACTAATTCATTTTTAGCTCTTGTTTTTGACAAGTTTGAGAAATAAGTACCAAAGGCCCAGGGAATAGTTTGGGCACAGTAGAACACATGGTGTGTGTGTGCATTATAACTATGTGTTTGTGTGTGTGTGCATTATAACTGTTATTGAATTGGGTTATTTTTGTTACCCCAGATTCCATGGCTTCATATGTTATTTGCAGCCCTTGCAGCTATTATATTTACTCTGGTGAGTAACTTGTTTTATACGCATATTATCAATTTCTGTCTGTTTTACCTGACTCTAGTGATAAAGCGAATGTCTCTTTCTTTCAACTTATTTTTCTTTTGACACTCTACAGTTCTTGGCCTATGACACACAGCTGATCCTGGGCAATAAGAAGCATGCAATCAGCCCCGAGGAATATGTTTATGGAGCTCTCCGATTATACACTGACATCATCAACATTTTCACAAACCTACTGCAACTCATTGGGGCAATTAAATAGGATTGCTGCAGTGTCCAGATTGTGGACTACAGCAATGATGCTATATGTTAACTGCTTTGATCAAAAATTTTACCCTATTGCAGTAGCGTGTGTACCAGTATATTACATATATTTGTGTGGATAAGGTGTATTTTATGTTTGTACGTTTTTCATTAATACCTACATCACCTCTTTTGGTAATGTTATATTTAAAGTTTCAATCTCAAAACCCTTTTCAAGGTTAACTGAACTCATTGTTCCCTACAAATATGCAAAAAATGAACTAGTTTACTGGATTATGTCTGATTAGCATTGTGAGTGGATTACTGTATATGATTTGTTATGGCTTACTAACAATGTTTGAATGTAAAACCAAATGGAATTTCATGATATGAAAACATGCATAAAAAAGGGTTGCAGTTTTTAATCAAAATGTCAGTCTTTGGAGTGTTCAGTTGATTTTGTTGAATTAGTTTAAATGTAGTATATTCTAGAGTACTGCTGCCATGTACAAAGCAGGCACCATTTAGTTTATTTACCATGTATATATCTAGTACTTTTCCAATATAATTAAACTTAACTGATTGTAACAACATCACTATGACGTTTTTGTAAGTGGAAAATACACTTATGTTACTGTACTAAGCTGGACCAGTCATCATAGGATTGTCCAAGTATGTTTGTTTACAGGATGTTAAAAGTGCTAAAAGGCATTGTTATATATCTTTTTAAAATATATTCAATACACTCTTTGAAACCTGTATGCATTGTTCATGTGTGTTGTCCTAATAATATGAACATAAAGGTTATACATTTTCCCCATAGTAAAGTTTTGAAAATGTGGTACTAATGAATTCCCAAACTGTAGTACTGTGAAGAAAAAATACTTACTATGGGTTCAACATGACAGGTTTGTACATGTACTGTCCCTGAGAAGTCCTAAACTGAGCAAAAGCCATCTTATATAGAAGTATATGATGTACATTTGGGAGAAGCAACTGCTATAAAACTGAAAGGGTGCAGGATTAAAGTGGGTAACTAAGGTGTTGATTCAGCAGTGTCAATTACTTGTGGCTCTTTCAGTCCACTTTCTGTACAGTCCAGGACCTTGTTCTGACTAGGTCCTCAATTATTGAACTGAGTAGCCCAGTCTTGTTTAGTTTAACTCTCATGTTCAATTCACTAATTAAGGACCTGTTTTGTAACATGACTCCTTTGAAAATCCCTTCATCAATGAGTAGCCCACATATTTGAACTCAAACTTCTTATCAACACTGTAGGGAACAATGGTTTGAGTAGTGTGTGTTCACTGGCTCACTTTCAAAAATACTAGCGTGCAGCTGTTTACAATTTCTGCATTTTACCAAAAATCCCTTGTAAGCTAATATGTTTAGATACTTAAAAGTTGTTAAAATCCTAAAATACAAAATATAATATTACTATGACACAGCAGAAAAAGATCAAGAAATTGAATCTTAATACACCAAAGGCCAACAGATTTAAGATACAGTGAAAACTCCAGGTTGGTGAAAACAAATTTACAGCAAATAAGTTCAAATGTGTGTTATTTTAGTGGAATCAAGTTTACATTTAATTATGAATACATTACATGGCAATCCAACAAAAATCAAAATGTATAAAGCACATTTCGGTTAAAGTACTGTAATTTTGAATAATGCATTTGTCATGCCATGCCAGGAGCTGACTGCTATTAATATAAAAGGTTTTCTAGTCATCCTTATAGGCACACAATATTTACAATATATGTCCTGATTTTAACTTTGGTCTCAATCTTTTTAAGGGAAATCCAGTCAGGGCCTTGGGTACTCTGTGTTCTGTGTCCTGTGTCTGTCACTCTCATATTCTCCTTCATTGGATTTCTTCATCCTCTGTCGTATTTTTAATTGTTTTAAGCGATTCTTATCTACCTCTCGCTTGACAAGAAGAAAACCAATAATTCCTGATGGGAGTCCTATAATCCTGGAAATAAACAAATAGATAATAATAAATAAAACAGTATTAATGTTTTAATGGGAAATTTTTGACCTGCATTTTCAGCACAAACAAATGTATTTATTAAATCAAAACTGTAAAGGGCTCATATTTCTAGTCTGCGTTACCTCTTATGATGGAAATGTATTTATTTACTTAAGTATCCTAGAACTACTATAGGACTACCTTGAAGACAAAAAGTAGATGAAAATACAAAAAACAATCTTGAGCAACTATAACAATAATCAATCTCAATCTCTCTCTTAATTACCAGGCAAGTCCAACTTTCATCATGGGGTTCTTGGCTTTCTTTTTTGGGATGTACTCGGGTCCCTCTATACTGGGTTTCCCCGACTCTGCTTTGGAACACATCAGTGCGCCCCCGGGGTTACAATGGAGTGATCTGCTGTGCTGCCAGGCTGAACTTTGGGCAAAAGCATCAGTAGAAGGCAGAACCCTCCAAGTAATGCATTTGGAGGCGGAATTCAGTATTCCTGTATAAAAATAAATGAACAGTCTGTCACATTTTAGTTACTCATAAATCTAAAATGTCTAACTGCTCGCAACCAAAAGCAAGATGTTGTTGAAACAAATTCCTATCGCTTTTTAAAGCAAACAGTAACGACAGTGTTCGCGTTCTATTTGAAGTGCCTCATAAACTGAGAGTCATCATTATACTAGTGTACAAGTACTGTCCATTCGCCATTAAGTAGACGGTTATGGTCCAAATACGATACAGTGTTTAACTAAAGGGTAATACATCAATGAGCCAGTTTTGTGTAATTTTTACGGTAACTAAGCGTTGGAAGACAAACTTCTGTACTGCACGATATATCATCACACGTCTACACACACTGGAAACCAAATCTTTAAACTTAGTGTCAAGACTCAATACCAAATTCTAATATTGTGACCATGTTGTCATATCTGACTTTCTTACCCTTTGCAGCACTTGACCCCATCACTCGTATGATACAGGACGCAGCCATGTTTGTACTTATGAAATCCCAGAATGCACCACGGACTTTTATAATGAGAGAGAGAGAGAGAGAGAGAGAGAGAGGAAATTCTGGAGATCGTTTTTCTGGAGAACATTTTCTTTGTCCATTCTGATACATTGTATGATATTCGTAACAGGCCGCCCTAAATATATGTAAACTGCGTGTGTTCCACAGCCTGGACATATACATATAACACAAATTAACTGCCTCTTATATATGGTATATTTGTGGTGTATTTTAGTCCCGGTAACTGGAATGGCATTTTGTTTACGTGTTTTCTGAATCTCTTCCAGAGTTAAAAATAAGTGTACATTTTTTTGTCATTTTCTAGTGTACTCGAAGTGGGTAAATATGGGTACTTTAGAATATTAGTGTACTGCATCTAAAGCAATGCAATAGTGTTTTTTGTTGTTGTTGTTTTTTTAAGGATATGCAATAAGCATATATCATGCGGTTGCAAATATGCAGACACATGCAATGCTCTCCTTTTAAATGCTCACAAACAATTCTCTTTTACATGTACCTGTTCTTATGAATATTATTGAATCAGAAACACACACAGCAAAATCAACTTAAAGAATGATACAGAAAGGAAACATTGTTCATCCTGGGTTTTAAGCTTTACATACATCACCATACAGACTTCAACTTATTTTAAACTGTACCCAACCAGACGGTTATACAGTGTACTAGAATCCTGTTTTCAAGTCATTATGGTCAGTTATCAGGATTTGGGTCTATTTGACCTGACAGAGGTTCCCTCACAAATGTTTCTCTTGGCATTATCTGAAGTACATTCTATAGATAATCCTAAAACCTGGGGTCATAAACCTATGCACATAATTTTTATTTCATTTCAGAATGTTTAGTATTTTCTCCTACTGATTTTGTACAGAAAGGTCAGTGATAGATAAGCAACATTTTCAACATAAAACGTGGTTTAATACTGATTTTAAAAAGAAAATAGAAGTTTAGAGAGGCCAAAACGCTATCATTACTGCGCTTAACAATGAAATCTTCTGAGGTTTTTAATATAAAACCATTCATACACTCAAACACAAAAAGAACATGGATAGTTAAATGGGATTGTTTTTCATCTTTGGTTAACTGCTTAAAGAAAGTTAATACAGTAATCTCTATGAGCGAGCAAGTAAATGTTTAAACATTAAAAAAGGAGTACATTTTATTCTCTACAAAAATGAACATCAAAGCAATTTGCAGTTTATTACTTTTTTCCCCCCATAAGAACACGAATGCTTCATAGAAATCAAAACATTTGAAATTTACACCATTTCCAGAAAAAACATTGAAATCCCTTATAGACAACATGGAGTTTATTTTCTTTATACAACCTTTCCTAAAAAACAGCATTTCAACATTCCATTGTATACGAGTAGCAATGGAATTATATATAAAAACAATGCATGCAACAGCAGTACATGAAACCATAAAACTGATCAAAAGTACAATATCTAAACAAATGATAAAACACAAGGCATTCATTAAACAAAGATAAATCCCACTGGTTAAAAAAAAAAAGTGGTGAGTTGGTGAAAACTCCAAAACAAGCGTAAAATAACACATATCAGTCTATGTTTAAGTTTTAATCCTCCAGTGTGTAGTTTGGATTCACAACCAAAAATGGATCCTCCCCTGTTTCAGCCTCTGCTGCTTCTGCCGATCCTTTCAGCCCACTCTGCGTCAGCTCAATCAGAATGTGGTCCTTTAAAACAAGAGACATCCGAATTAGTGCCAGCCTTCAAGTAAACGCAGATAGCTTTGGTTCTGCGCGTCATCCAGAATGCAATAAATGCCTACATTTAAATGGTCATAATTATAACAAAAGTTAGAAAGAGGCTCTTGACACCATTAACCATATTACTTCAGTACTTACATAATGAACAAGTCTATGGATGACTTTTTCAATCATTTTCTTTTTGTTAACAAGCTCTTCTTCAGAATCAATTTCAGATTCTATTTCCTTCAGGTACCAGTTTATCAGTCCACTTTTCTTAAGTGTAGATTCGTCGTCCTCTGTGGGGAATACAATAAAACAAATGTAAGCCTATATATTTGTCCCCACTACCAATCACTTTTATTTACTAATTTTTACAGGAACAAATTTGTCAGTTAGTGTTTGCACCTTATAAGCTGGTGGTTCTAAAAGTCTTATGGCAGTTAGACTGATACATGAGAATTTCATTAATGCATTGCTAAAATTATATTATAAACTACATTCAAATGAACTTCTATTTAGAAACAAATATTAAGCTACCGCTTTAAAACGAAAAAAATTGTTATTTTGAAGCAGCACTAACCTTCCTCTGCCTGTCGGAGATGGAGGACCACAAGGTTTGAAATCCGGCGGTACTCGGTGAAAGAAAGTTTAAACGTTGGTTGAGCAGCCGAGCCACTGACCCCATTTTCAGCATGTCCATTGATTCCATGTGCGCTGACACCATTTGGTACATCCCCATCATTACCTGTTGAAATAAGTTTTTGCATCATGATTCAGTTTGTTCAGATTTACAAGTGCACCGAAAAATGCTTTACCAATGAGATGGTATATTAATTTAATAACACTTAAATACCTTAATTATGTACCCAGGAGGATGTGCCGTTACTTCATGTAAGTATATATAAAATACATGAAAAACCGTCTTCACCTTTATATAACATGCAACCAACAAAATAACCCCTGCTCCAAAGTCTTGAGTTACTTATATAAATCATATAGATACTAGATCAGATAAGAAAATTTGAGGTATCCCAGCCCACCATTAACTCCATGTTGCACTGCTGCATCCTCTTCCTCTGGCTCCACCTCTTCCTGGTCCAGATTGACATCTGGAGTCTCCACCCGGATGATGGATTTGTTCAGCAATCGGAAAGCTTCCTTTACATGCTTTGGTTGGACCTGCAAGACAGCAAGCGAAACAGCGGATACTGATGAAGTCACTCAGATTCAAATTTGACATTAGTCAGAAACAACTTGGGCTATTTAGGCTCAATTTACTGTATTTAGGATCAGTGCAGATGTGAAACCCTAGTGCACAGGGGGTTAGCCAGACTGAAGCAGATCCGGTTCCTCACCTCATCACAGCAATGCATCCTGGCCATGCTTTCAGACAGGCGGATCATACTCTCCAGCTGCCTGACAGTGATCCTCCAAGCAGACTTGGTCACCCCTGATCCATCTCTCTGGCGTAGGCGCTTGTACTGCTCAACGATGAAATCCTCCGACTCCTTTGAAATCTGAAGGAGGACAAAATTAAAAGGAACAACAAATTTTACAAGCCACTAAAAACCATCTATTAACAAGTAGGAGCTTGGTTTACTACAAAACCGATCATCTGTAAGGTTGGGTTAGTTACCTTTGGTTTGAACTGCCTTGCAAAGAGCAGGTATCTCCGAATTTCATCCAAGGTATAGAGGCGTTCAACAGACTCTTCAATTCTGGAATGGAGATCCACTATACGTCTGGCTATGGCGTAATCCGTGACCTGGAACAGTAAGAAACAAAATGGATATCAGCGAGAGTCACAAACGAAAGCAGCTTTACGTCTGTAGATATCAAGGAGAGGACACAGGGCTTTTGCTGTTCAGTTCTTACCTCATTGCAATCGTCTACCAGAATGAAGAAGAGATCGAATCTGGACATGATGGGTGCAGAAAGATTCACATTCTGTTTCAGGGACTTTGACCTATCGTAGCGCCCGCCTACAGGGTTTGCTGCTGCTAAAATGGACGTCCTGGCATTCAGGGTGGCCTGTTGAAACAGGCATTAGTTTAGAAGATTTCTAAATTAACCAGGTGTCAGCTATTGCTTCAATCAAATTTTCTCCAACCTGTCACTACACTTCAGTTCAGTTTGCTCACAAGTCCTACCTAAGTCATCATGTTTATAACCAGGTGCTTTACCTTGACTCCCGCTTTGGTGATTGAAATAGTCTGCTGCTCCATGGCTTCATGGATAGCCACCTGATCCTTCAGGTCCATCTTATCAAACTCATCAATACAGCAGACTCCCTACCAAACAAACACATTATCCATTACAGTTTAAGAATCTCACTTGATCTACATTAATCAAGCAAACATTAAAAATAGCCAAATTATTAAATTAATCAGCTATACCAAATATAACAAATTAATTATATATAAGTGCACTACAGTTTTCACCTAGTCAGCTAAGAGTGACTAACAAATTCTCACAGAAACACATAAAAACTAGATGCACAAGGACAAGTTTTTTGGACTGTTGTATTTCTTTATCTTATGATTGATGGAAGTGTAAAGTTACAGATAAACTACTTACATTGTCAGCCAGCATCAGCGCGCCAGCCTCAATGACAAACTCATGGGATTCTTCATCCCTCACTACAGCAGCAGTCAGCCCGGCAGCACTGGAGGCTTTTCCACTGGTGTATACAGCTCTGGGACTGAACTCTTCAACATGCCTGGGGGACAGTGACAACACAAAACTATTGTATTAAAAAAATGCTTTAATAGTTAAATTTGGCTTTATTTTTTACTTCCTTTGTGTAGAGTACCAACAACAGATTTCAATGGCAAACGGCATCTAAATGTAGCTAGAAGCAAGCCAAGGAGCAACAAGAAAATAATAATAATAATATAAACAAAAAAAGCATGGCATAGACACGCAATAAAAAAAAAAAGCTTCAGCAATGCAGTAGGTTCCAATGCAGATAGATGGAGTTTCAGCCACTCACTTGAGGAACTGACTCTTTGCAGTACTGGGATCTCCCACGATACAGACATTGATGTCGCCGCGCAGCGATGTCTTCTCCACTGTGGTCTTGGGAACTCCGCCAAACAGCATCAACATGATGCCTCTCTTCACCTCATCATTACCTAACAGAGAAACAACAAAACACAGATTAGGATGGCACCATTCTTCATCAAAACCAGTAGCTCAAAGACTGCTGTAATTACATTAACAAGCATACCTTGGCGGTCAACACTACTTCACCCAAAACCTCACAAGATGCAGTTTTTGATCTAAGCTAAAATAAATTGATTATATTAACAGTTCTATAAACATTTCCCTGCAGCTGCTATTGGTTATTTATTCAATCCAGTGTCGCCAACCTCTTACCGTGTATGGTGGGGAAAAGGCTTGTACAGAGGTTGTGGTACAAGTTCTTATCCTGGCTCATCTCAAACACCTTCTCCCACTCCTTCACCGACATCTGGTTCTTAATGCTCTCAGCAGTCTGCTCTTCATCTCGCAGCTCCTTACCGCCGAACTGAATAATCAACACAAGGGAGTTCCTTTTACAACATGGAAGAGCCAACTACTTGCAGTTGGTACTTGTGTTATAACTGGTAGGACAGCTAGACCAACATGGTGCAGAACACCGACTGCATGTTATTTTGCAATATATGTAGCAGAATTCATGCCCTGTGCTTTTACAGGGTGTTTTATTTAAAAGTTTACCCAATAATAAATTTGAAAAATGAAATTTAAACTTAGAACCAGTCTCCCGCCATTTCTGCACTAACTTTGAATGGCCAGCTTTGATGGTGGCTCCCCATATTCCTCAACAGGATATTTCTTTAAATAATTCTCTGAACATTTTGTATGACTGTTTCAACCAAAAAAACTAGTTTAACACCATACTTATTAGCAAAAAGGTATTCACTCTTTTACAGCTCACCCTCAACTGATCTGATCCGCCTTATTGCAGCTCCCATATGGCAGTCAAAGTCTGAAGTGTCATGAGACTAGTGTTAGATTCCCCTCAGTCATGTACTTCTTGAGAAGGTAAGGGAAATTAATATTCTAAATTTCATTATTCTAATTTATTATCGGGCAAACTTTTAAATAAAACACCCATGTAGAAGAAAAAGAATAGACAGTTGCCAAAGAATTGGGGTCCATATGTTCAAACAAACAGGTTGAAAAGCAACATTCTGAAAATTAGTGACTGAAGTGTTTATATGGATTGGAAAGGCAAAGGGGCTGTTAAACTCCTATAGCAGAGCAGATAGCCAGGTGTCAATCTGTATTACATTCATTTTATGGCACTCGGACCCCCTCCTGCTCCTATCTCACACATACCCGGGGATTAGTCGGTGCCACATAACAGGCTAGGAAGGCCAGCTTGTAGGAGAGGTCTCTCACTCCCAGAGCACGCAATCCTCGGACTCCCTCATTTTCATAACCTTCTGACCCAGCAACACGGGAGCTTGTCTCGGAACGCGATCCTGAAAAAGAAACGCCTCCAGAGTTAGGAATGCCTCCAAACACAATCAAAACCATCAATAAAGACCTCCTTTAGATGGTCCGTTGAGGTCCTGTTTTAAAGCAGATAGTACTACAAAACAATCAAAAATTCAGGAAGGGCCTTGTATTTGTAAATCAGAGAGTGTGGTCGTCAATCCATGGTATTTCAATTTCACAAGCCATTAGGCAAATTACAAGGTAGCAATACATACATTTACATATTCCTCCTTAACAATGCACCTACTCAAACTCTAGTCTTGTACAGGCAGCAACCCCTCAAAAGCGAAATGGCAAATCGGATGAATCAGAAAAACACCCAGCTTTGAATAACATTCCAGGGAGAAGACAAGTCAAAGGCTAATACCTGGGGAAGAAAGCTGGGACACATCAGGGACAACAATCAGAGTGCCGGTAAAGTCACACTTGTCCCCAGCCTGGGCCGTTTCCACTGCCTCGGCACGCAGGATCACCTCCAGACTGCGAGGGATGCTGCCACGGGGCAACTCTGCCTGCGTCTCCTGGACACGAACCTGAAGAGGAAAACGGGGAGGGATATTTAGATTACTACAAAGCAAAAACAGGGCCACATATTTGTAAACCAGACAGTGTGTTAGTCATTCCATGTATCTTAAGTTTTACACTTTTTTCTTTCTTTTTTTTTTTAATGTTGTACAGAATTTGGAAAATTGTGACCAAAACTGAAGTTTACAAATGATGGTGCTATAACAAAACAAACAAAAGCATATTTCTCAAAATATTGAGACTGGGAACAGAATATAAAACTAACAGCTTTGGTTCACCAAATTCTTCATAGAAGTAGTTTGACGTACCTTCTGAAAATCAACAAATCTTGATTTGTTGGTGTCTAGCATGAATCTCCTCCTATTGCTACAGACTGGGTTTCGGCAAATGTTGGGCTGGGTGTACTTGAACTGCTGCTCTACATCTTTAACCACAGTCTGGCAGTCGAGACACAGAAACGTGCCACTGACCAGCTCAGGGTGAACAGGGTGGGTACGAACCACCTGGCCGCTGATCCGTACCAGAGCTCCAACCCGTGCGGTCGTCAATTCCCTGATCCTGGACAGGAAAGAGGATTAGGTCTCAGTGAGCAACAGCTGACCTAAGCAATGAGAAATACACTGCACTGATTTCCACTGAACACAGCCAGCACATCTGATTTAATTACACTGTTCTCAGTGTACTATGGGAGAACCATCTCAAATTCCTTCAATTTAAACCACATAACCCTGCAGTAGTGATCCATCTAAGAAACTGCAGCTGATCAAGTGAAAATAATACCAAACTTTCTATTGATAATGAAGTTATTTAATGTTATTTAATTTATAACACGTCACATCTTTCTAATGTATGGTTTCACATGGTCTTTTTAATAGCCTAACACCTAACACCAAACTGATGAAATGCATTCTTACTTGTGTCTGGAAGGCAGATCCTGGATTGCCAGATAGAACTCTTTGTTGGCTGGAATCATGTTCCCATGATCTCGGGCAAAGCTCCGCACAGCCCGGCACAGAAAAGGATACACTCTGAAAGGAAACCATGTGTAATGGATTATTATTATTATTATTATTATTATTATTATTTTTTTTTTTTTTTTAACAATACAGCCATTCATTCATATTACAGTATTTGATAGTGTTCTTTCATACTTGCACCCCACTGCTTTCTCTCTGTGTTTACTTAAAGCATTCCCTTTTGCACACGTGCAAATGGATCACAGTAATTTACAATTCTATGCCCTCTACTTCAAACTGCCATAATGAAGTGTTGGTTCATTACCTGTAGTACTCCTCCTGAACAGTGGTTGCAAGCTCTTGGTTAAACTGCTCCAAATCTGCAAAGCTTACAAGCAGGGTGTTCCTCTCGGGACGAATCAGCTCCTCTGCATCACGCAGGTACTTCACATCCCCATCACTGTTCTGAAACCTGGGGAATAACTAGGAGTTTAATTTCAGGTTTAAAACTATACGTTTCAGAACAGCTCCGCAGTAAAATGTCCTGAAATGCAGGAGGCAGATGGAAAACAGAACAGCTAAGGGCTAACCATCATAAATACAGGACGAAGCATTTTATTTTTTATATTTAATTATAAGAACATTTAATAACTTTGTTGAAATAAGAACATAAGAAAGGTTACAAACGAGAGGAGGCCATTCGGCCCATCTTGCTCGTTTGGTTGTTAGTAGCTTATCGATCCCAAAATCTCATCAAGCAGCTTCTTGAAGGATCCCAGGGTGTCGGCTTCAACAACATTACTGGGGAGTTGATTCCAGACCCTCATGATTCACTGTGTAAAAAAGTGCCTCCTATTTTCTGTTCTGAATGCCCCTCTGTCTAATCTCCATTTATGACCCCTGGTCCTTGTTTCTTTTTTCAGGTTGAAAAAGTCCCCTGGGTCAACACTGTCAATACCTTTTAGTATTTTGAATGCTTGAATTAGGTCGCCGCGTAGTCTTCTTTTTTCAAGACTGAACAGATTCAATTCTTTTATCCTGTCTGCATATGACATGCCTTTTAAACCCGGAATAATTCTGGTCACTCTTCTTTGCACTCTTTCTAGAGCAGCAATATCTTTTTTATAGCGAGGTGACCAGAACTGAAAACAATATTCAAGATGAGGTCTTACTAATGCATTGTACAGTTTTAACATTACTTCCCTTGATTTAAGTTCAACACTTTTCACAATGTATCCGAGCATCTTGTTGGCCTTTTTTATAGCTTCCCCACATTGTCTAGATGAAGACATTTCTGAGTAAACAAAAACTCCTAGGTCTTTTTCATAGATTCCTTCTCCAATTTCAGTATCTCCCATATGATATTTATAATGCACATTTTTATTTCCTGCATGCAGTACCTTACACTTTTCTCTATTAAATGTCATTTGCCATGTGTCTGCCCAGTTCTGAATCTTGTCTAGATAATTTTGAATGACCTTTGCTGCTGCAACAGTGTTTGCCACGCCTCCTATTTTTGTGTCGTCTGCAAATTTAACAAGTTTGCTTACTATACCACAATCTAAATCATTAATGTAGATTAGGAATAGCAGAGGACCTAATACTGATCCCTGTGGTATACCGCCGGTTACCACACTCCATTCTGAGGTTTCTCCTCTAATCAGTACTTTCTGTTTTCTACAAGTTAACCACTCCCTAATACACGTACATGTGTTTCCTTGAATCCCTACTGCGTTCAGTTTGAGAATTAATCTTTTGTGCAGGACTTTGTCAAAAGCTTTCTGGAAATCTTAACCATGTCATATGCTTTGCAATTATCCATTATCGATGTTGCATCCTCAAAAAAAAAAATCAAGCAAGTTAGTTAGCCACGATCTCCCTTTCCTAAAACGATGTTGACTGTCTCCCAGGACCCTGTTACCATATAGGTGATTTTCCATTTTGGAACTTATTATAGTTTCCATAAGTTTGCATATAATAGAAGTCAAGCTTACTGGTCTGTAGTTACCTGGTTCAGTTTTGTTTCCCTTTTTGTGGATCGGTATTACATTTGCAATTTTCCAGTCTGTTGGTACAACCCCTGTCTCAAGAGACTGTTGCATGATCTTGGTTAGCGGTCTGTAAATAACTTCTTTCATTTCTTTGAGTACTATTGGGAGGATCTCATCAGGCCCTGGGGATTTGTTTATTTTAATAGCTCCTAGTCCCTTTAACACTTCTGCTTCGGTTATGCTAAAGTTATTTATCACTGTTTTTGGTTAAGACTGGTAACAGTTTTGGGTGCAATAGTCGGATTATTAATTTTGTAGTTTTCAAAGTTAATACAGAACACCAAACACACATTTTTCATATGAAATGTACTTTTTTTTTTTTTTAAAGTAACATGAATAGGCAATAACGTCACGTGTGCGCGCCCCCGCCCCCGCATAAAAAAAAAAAAAAAAAAAAAATAGAATTGTTTCCTGTTTTATTAGAGCACTGGGGTAATTGAAAACAGATAACAGTGTCACCTGCTGGCTTGGTCACGTTACAGTCACTGCAAGCCACAGCTTTTGTTTAAAAAAATAAATAAAAGCATTCAACAGTCAAAAAACTGTAACACATCACAAACTAATTTAATGAATAAACATTGTAACACGTGGGTTGCAACATACAATGTGCAATGACATTTGTATGCCTAATAATCTAACCATGAAACTTTCTAAGGAAGTTAAATTAACATGCCATGCCAAAATGATCAATAAACTAACTTTATAATTACATTTTGTATGCATTTTTTGGCATAGGTGCAGAAAGACGGGCCACGCTCTTAACCTGTTGCAGAAACTGTACTACGCCGATTGCAATCTTATTTGGTATTCGAATTATCTCAGCTGCCTCGTCGATGAAAGCCGCGCCCGTACTTGTAAATATACACTTTTTTTTGATGCGAAATGATCCAATCTGCTACAAAAGTACAGTAATTCAGCATAATTCTCATAACGTGTTTATTATGACTAGTGGTCCCTATTCCCCGCAGTAACAGCAGAATATCACAGTAACTGTGTATTTGTTTTTTAGCTGAGACCTCGTCTTGCAGGCCATATTTTAATAGACTTATTTAAATTATATTGTGTAATACTCACTTACTTAAAAACACACGCAATATTAACACGTTTTATTATATTATTTCAGACCGCTGGAAATGTGAAAACACAAACCAAACATATAATAGAAATATATTGCATTGCTATTTCTGATGTTGCTATATTTGTACACTTACTCTTCTAGAAAATCCTGAAACAATTTCTGACACTTCTCTGCCAAGTCGTCTTTAATCTGTTGGCCGGTGGCTCCAGCTGTGGGTTCTGGAATATCCATATTTTTTTGAAATGTTGTATAACTCGGAATTAAGTTTTTCTGAAGTTCTCACAGGTACACCACGGATGCAGTCACACAGCCTTCCTATAACTCTATTGCAGAGAAATTCGCGCCAGTCTCTACCCCACGTGTTCTCTTTCCCGCCACCAACAACCAATCCAGTGCGCTCCTTCTGGAAATTCTTCTTTTGCCCTTAATTTCCTTGGCCAATCCCGGCTGCGAGCAAGTGTGGAGGGAGTGGTTTGTAACCATACATGAAAGCATTAAAAATGGACGCAATTTCAGCTTCGGTCTTTGTGTTAAATCTTAAATATGCTTTCTTGTTCAGGAATGTTACGGTATATTGCTGAACAGTGCCAAACGCGTTAGTTTTGGTCACAACTTATTTTAAAAAAGCGTTTCAGTTGGAGGATAGAGTCCATTACATAATATGACAAACACTGTCAAAGCAAACCCTTTAGAAACAGATCTGCCCCCCTCTCTCTTACCAAATTATTTCATTTGAACTCTGCCTGTGTGAGAAATGTCAGGATTCATTTCCAAATACAATAATAAAGCATTACCTCATACAGCAGATCTCTAACAACCGAACATCTATTCATAAGACATGTTATTGCATGTGGGTTTCACCCCAGGTACTCTATATAAGTTCTTCCATGCATAAATTGATCTCTTTAAACTTGTTCCTTCATGTAAAATAAACACCATTACCCTGAAAACCATGTTTCATTGGATTTACAAACTTTATTGCAGTTATAAAGCTTTACAAGCAATGTATTCTTGTTTTAAAAGGACACACCCTAATTCAATTCACTGCTGCTGTTAATTATAACCTGTTGCCAATGTATCCAGTTTGCACAAGTAAACTACACATTGTAGTGTATGATTGACTGTTTATCATTATAAAATAATATTACTAAAACCCTTTATTGTTATGTTAACTTTATTTGCTAACATGTTATTTCCTTCATACAAAAACTGCTTTATTTGTTAAATGTTTGTGGCACTTCTGTTTATTACATTTACAGCCTATTGCATTTGATCAGCTTGATTCCAAGGCAAATTGATGGAGTGAATGTCCTGTCAGCACATGTCCTTAAGGAGTCAACCTCTTGGGGTCACGTGGGAACATAGAGGTCTGGCGAATGTTGTGTAGTCCCAGATACAGCATAACGACTCGCTCCAAACCTGTAGAAAAACAACAACAATCCACACAATAAATAATGTATCCAGGAGAGGATGGGGGCAAACTAGTACTTCCAACACAAGTTAATAGGAGTAAAATCATAATCGTTTATGTTTTATAGACTTTTCTCGTTATACAGTTGACTTGACGAATTACATCATCACAAAACAGCCAATGTTAGATTTCACTAATTAGTACTGCTGAAAGATGGAAAAACACTACAAACATTAACCTGTACATTGTTTTTAATACAAATGTCATAATGCAAGTTATTTTACACAAATAATCTCCATTACAGATTCAAATATATTTGTTAACTTTGTGAATTAAGTTTGGTATGGAATTTGTAGGGCATAAGCACGTCAGTTTAACATAACATATGGTACCACCTAGTGGATGCCTGCCTGTATTATAAAATATGCAATGTAGGTAAATACTTGTGCACCGCCCCCACCCCCACCCCATTATCAATTTGTGCTTCTGCCTGGAATATGAGATCCATTACCTATACCACCACCTGCATGGGGAGGTGCTCCAAATCTGAAAGAGTCGATGTAGGACTTGATTTTTTCAAGGTCTGTCAGAAAGAAATAGTTTTAGAGTATACCCTTTGGTCAATGTCGTTCTACACCAAGAGGTAAACACACACACACACACACACACAAAATAAATAAAATGCAGGGACCTAACATCTATATTCTGTAATGTAAAAGTTTACATATTTCTAAATAAAATTTATGATTTGGTTAAATAACTAGCCATTTTACATAGAATGTAATTATTATTTATTTCTTAGCAGACACCCTTATCTAGGGCGACTTACAATTGTTACAAAATAAAACAGTACAAAGTATCTCAATGTTACACTTGAGCAATACAATACAAATCTACCATGGAGTGTTTAGGGGTGAAATCTAATTCTTCACTCCATGCTATCCTTTAGAGTAGTTACCAATGTTGTGATGCAGGGCTCTTTCTGACAGCAGCTGGGGATCATGGATTCGCTGAGCACCAGACAAAATCTCCTCTCCTCTCATAAACATGTCATACGAATTTGAGTATTTCTGAAATATTGCAAAATGCATCCGGTTAATTAACATTGGAAACGGATTTCCTTTTAGACACTGATGCGACTCAAGGAGATCCCCTTGCACACTTACAGGATTGCTGGGGTCTGGCATGGTGTAGAAGGGTCTCACAGCCAGAGGATACTTGTCAAGGATGTAGAAATCAGTGTCATACTGCAAAATAAAAATATGAAGTGACAACAAAATAAAGGTATTCTTTAGAATATGTGCATGTGTCACTCTTACTTTGAATGCCAATAACTACTATATTATATTTTTCAGTCAGTTAATCTCTATGTCTCTGTCGTCAAGTAGACTATTTATACAACATTTAATTACATGAAGATACTACTTTATCAAATACCATAATCGTTACCAACACCATTTAAAGTAGGAAAGATTCCACTTTTGTTTCAAAAGATGCCTCCCTGTTAACAGGGATTGAAGAATTGAATCTTTGATTTTCAATTCTGGCCTGGGAGCAATGGGAACGTTATTGTTCAGACTACACTTGACAGCATGACTGTTTAACATCTCACCTGAAGGTTTCTCCCCAACAATACGCTGGAGCCGTTGGCAGAGTGCCCCCTACTCAGACATGAGCACCATTATTCTGCACCCTTTGCACTATTAGCAAATGAGTTTCTACAGTAAATGGTTAACGACTCATCAATTTGAATACATTAGTTACCTTTTCCTTTACTAGACGGCCAAGAAGTTTCTCATTAGGTGTACTAAAAGAAAAAAAAACATTTATTTTTGTTAATTCTATATTTTTTGGTCCTCATCATGTGATGAATGTCTATTTTCAAATGGTGTGGATTATCTTTTATTTAAAAAGTATTTATTCCTTCCCAGTCTCCATCCATTATCAGATTTTAAAAAGCTAGTTACCCTTGTTTACACACCAGGTAAAAGGAAGAGCAACCTCAAACAATGAGGTTAATAGTGTTGGTCTGTATTTAAATTCATGTGCAGCTACCATGCTCTTGTGGTTTGATGTGGATGACCCACATTTTTCAAATATAAAAACAGTAACAATTTCACAACCACAAGTTTGAAAGGTTTAGAAACTCCCAAGTAAATCTGCAAATAAATGTAAATCAATCAAATCAGGGACCGAAAAGGGAATAGTGAAGTAATAACATTGTTGTCTTTAAATTTAAGTTTTAAACATGGCCTGCTTTACCTGAGATCATCCTCATCTCCCATCTCCACCCCAGCTTCCTTGAGCATGGCCACACCCTCCTTGTATTCCAGCCTGAGGGTGGGTTCCAAGAACTTGAAGGGCTCACTCGGATACTGTTTGTTCACTGTCTGAATCTCCGTCTGGAATCTGAGCCATTTAAAAAACAGAATTAAAAAGGGCACTGTTCAAAACATTTGCATAAGAATGCAGTCAATGACAAATCACACAATCATTCCTATTTAAAATGCGTGTGTGTGTGTGTGTGTATATATATATATATATATATATATATATATATATATATATATATATATATATATATATATATATATATATAGAGAGAGAGAGAGAGAGAGAGAGAGAGAGAGAGAGAGAGAGAGAGAGAGAGAGAGAGTACAACAAAGTTTATCAATAGGGAAAGCAAATACATTTACACAAAGTCTCAGTATTGCACTCTCCGTCCACAAGGTGGCACTGCAGTTTCAAATCAAATTGGCAAACCTACACATTAAGCCTGTTCATTAACACTTTAATCTGTCCACAGTGTGAAGTTTGACAAACCCTTGTGTGTCCTTGTTTACAGACACGTAAGGTGTCTTTGATTCCTTTCTTAATGTCATATTTATCTGAAAAATTTCAAGTTTTACCTGTCTCTCAGTCCTTTGAAAATCTGAACCAAAGTTGCTGCAATTTGGTCCACCACCTCATGATAATGGTAGTTAAAAGCCATTTCAATATCCAGGCCTACAAACTCAGTGAGGTGGCGATGTGTGTTGGAGTCCTCTGCTCGAAACACTGATAGAACAGATTAAATAAAAGATTAAAAACAATACAATTTTGAAACAAAAATCCCCACGCCCCCCAAAAAAAAGATAACTAAGCAAATAACATTCTGCTGTAGAAGCTTGTACAATATTATACATTATTATATTTTGTACTTACTGTAAAACCTGACAAAACACATGGCAAAATGTTATCAGAAATTGGAACCTCATGTCCATTTACCTTTGTGGGAACTAAGCAAAATCAGCTTTTAACCCTCCCCTTATCAGTTACACTGTTTTAAATACTTATATTGCTATTTCTGGAGATTAATATTTGTTGTTATAAGTTGAACAAAATGTCTAATAGTATTTTAAAATCATTCTGGTTATATGGCTGGTTATATGGCCCTTTTAGCATCACAGATACTGAAAATATCATACTACATACTACCATTAACCACTAGAGGTCACCTAAGAGCTATATACGTATATATATTTTTTTAAAGTCGAGTATCATGATGACATTGCATTTAAAGTTTGGTTATGTTATTGCTTTCAGTCTGAAAATGGGGGTTTCCAAAAACTATATTTTTCATTTTGATAATATAAACTGCCTTTCGCATCTATGCAGTAAGGAGCTCTGTCATAGTTCTTGTGAAACTTGAATCATGTGTTCAGCTAAAGTAGCTATATTACAAGAATGGCTTTAAATTAGACTTTGCTTTTTTTAAACACAGTATGCATCTACTGTCGTGCTGTATAAGTAAAGAACATGTATTCATTGTATATAAATACATGTATTCATTGTATTTTTAACAAAATTTATTTTGTAACAAAACCTAGGATTTTCTGGCAGTGACAGGCAGAGAGCCTCTGCAAATATAAATAACCTGAGGCATCTTACCAGGCCCAATGCAGAACACTTTATCAAAGTCCGCAGCAATGCACATCTGCTTGTAGAGCTGTGGCGACTGGGCCAGGAAGGCGCTGGTTTTAAAGTAGGAGACCGTGAACACATTGGCTCCTCCTTCACTAGCAGCTGGAATTAATCATTTAAAAAAGTTAAACAAATGATGAAAAAGGTTATTTGAATCTGAAACAGACTACCTGGATGCAACATGTATTCCACTCTGATTTAACTTCTATAAACAGGAATAAACAAGCAATTATTGCTGTGTGTATAAAAGGAAAGGGCACATCTTTTCCTTTTGTCTTAAAAAAAAAAAAAATATATATATATATATATATATATATATATATATATATATATATATATATATATATATATATATATATATATATATATAATTTTTTGAAACTGACATTTGATATGTGTGCTTTGACTTACAAAACAGTGCACTGCAATTTGCAGTATTGTAATGTAACTGTTTGCACCTGACCAAGAAATTAAAAAAGACCACCCCTGGGTATTCTGATTGGCTGTCTGGATTTCAGGAAGTGAGAATAGGGTGTGCGCTGTAATCCAGGGCTACTTTAAATACAAACAGGGCAAGTAAACTATTAATACACTCATGTGTTAATCCAATTGTTGGTAAACCAGCCATGGTTATAAACCAGTTAAAACTTCAACAATTATAACAAAATGTACATGGCTGACAGAAGACTTAGACTAAGGTTTTGAAGATTTGAAGACAGACATGTATAAAGCAGTGCTTCTTTACATTTTCAGTTGCTGTATTCAGAGCATAAATAAAAATAAGATAGCAAGTCAAATGAATGAGGATGCTTTCACATTTAGAAGAAATTGACTGATTGTGAAGGGTACAAGACTCCTACAGTCATAACAAGCAAAAAGGCAGCTGATATCACCACAGCTAATGAATGTTAGCTGATGGAAAAAGCTACAGCTCTGCAGTTGCCTGCCACTGTCCATTATAATAAACTACTCAGGCAATGGAAGAGTTTGGAGTAAAACGACCCAGAGGGGACTCAGAAAATCTAGTAAAGGAGTACTGTCTGCAAACCAGTGCAAAGATCCCTGGGATTGTGCAAATAATCACTTTTAACAGACAGCGCTAGCTCACGGCTAAATCTGGAGCCTTATAAATCACAGACCTCTCATACCTGTTTCTAATGAAGTGTTTATCCTAAGACAGGCACTTAAGTAATCCACAACCAGCCACACCTGTTCTGTGTCTGACTATGGTGAAAACATTTGCATCTTAAATGTCAAAGAATTGTTGACTTCAAAAAGTACCAGAAATAATTTTTGGAGTCTGAATTTCCACAAATTCCTTGTTGATGAGCGTCTCCCTGAAGAGCTGGCAGACTCCTGACTGTAAGCGGAAGATGGCCTGGCTGGTTGTTGTCTGTAGAGAAGTAAACAAGTAAATACCCGTACCTGCAGTTTCAGATGAATCACCATGGACCAATCCACTAGAATATCAATATAAAACCTCAATTATTAACGTTTTTGTCTAGACATGTTTTGACAGTATAGAGAACTTGAACTTTGTAGGTTCCATGACAACGGTGCACTAATAGAAGATGTTAAAAATTCTGGGAATTTACCTTTTTGGGTGCCAATCCAAAACCTAAATCCATGACTAAGAGTTGGCCCCAACCCAGTTTGTACAAATTGCACCTCCCCCAGTTTGTGCTTTGTGCCAAGGAAACAAAGGATGCTGGCCCTAACCCTCATTGTTCAAACCTGAAATTTGCTTACTGAACAAAAGTAGAAGCATAGTCCTCCATGTAAAAATAGAGCTATGCTAAAGCAGTTAAGTGTGTCCCAGGGGTTTCAGAAGCCAGGCATTTGTTTTAGACTGCAGAAGCAATATTCCCCAAGGACTCGCCACAGAGCAACACAGGCAGTTAAATGGGAAGGTTGTGTCTAATTCAGAATACAGTTGCATTGAGCATTTATGCAACGCTAATGCTGGAGATCAAACAGATTTGTTTCATCTGGTTTTAACATCCCTGTCAAATTCAACTGGTATGTGGTCCTGTGGATGCTGGTTACAGTTTTTGTGAAATGCTAGGAGAAGTGCTATAGAAGTGGCTTCATATTGATTTTAAGGCATTGTCCTAAAGTAGCTATCCTAACATATCCATGAAAGGTTGAAAATGCACATATGTGAAACTTTAAATATACTTACTAGAACATGTATTTACTTAAAAGGGAATATGGGGTCAGCCACTATAAAAAAAAACATGTCACTTCAGTGTACACCTGGATTTTATAAACAAGAAAAAAGGCCCACTCTTGTCTCTGGTAAATAAAAGTCTTCCATCTCTGCACTGAACTTTATGTTTACAGAACACTCAGGCGTCAAAAGAAACCTTTTGTATGGATGTTGGCATGCATCAGCAGAATGTTGATTTAAAATTAGATGTCTGTGACAGCATGCATCTGTTTACTTGTATTCTCTCAGCCACTATTATCAATTTGCATCATATGGCCTAACCACAAAAGCTTGATAGAACTTTCCTTGCAGATGAAAAAACAACAAGAAACCCCAAAAACTTTCCCAGCGTAGCTGAGCAATGTCCCTACTTCCTGTTATGTTCTGAATACTTTAAACCCACCCCAACTACTGAGTGGCAGCACATTCCTACATTTCTACTGCAGACTCCACTTGCAAGACTTAAAACGAGATTACAATCAGGAATGAGGGCTTGATCGCGGGATTTAAAGCTGTATTACAGTTAAGATACAGAGGACTTAAAACTGAATTGCAAATTGTGGCGAAATTTTAAAAAAATACCTACACACAAAAACCCCAGACAAATGTGCCCATGACCATACGGATTTCACTGTGGAAGACAGTAAGGAAAGGTGGTACAACTTAAGTGTGCAAGTACTGTCGAGTTACTACCACACATATTGCGACAGAAATAAACATCCAAGCATTTTGGAAAGTAACCGAAAACAATAATTTAATACAGTATATAAATAGCTAAAGCCCTGAAAAAAACGATATACATAAAACTCAAATATAGCAAAAAAATAAGCACCGAAAAATGAAATTATAACAAAGCTTACTTACAGTATAGAACAAAACAGTAAACTTTTCAAAATCTGAAAGATGTGCAGTTTCCAGAAATAAAATAAACTTTGTTCACTTTGCATCATGACAAACACTTCCTATGCTTTGCCTCAACTCCAAAAAATCATCACTGAGTACCCAGACAAAGATTCTTACATCTGTATGGGCACTGCATTGTTGCAACATTTATATTCCTGATTCACAATCTAGAAAGCATCACACTGTGTGGATTAATTTATGTATTTCTATTACAATATTACATGTACATAATTGGAAATCTTAATGAAAAAACAAACATAAAATATCACATCAGTATACATGTAAAACATCAAGAAAAAATATTATAAATCAATTTAGATGGCCTTACAGCAAACTACTACAGAAGAAGCCTGTGCCATTCTTTAGCTTGTAATCACCCATGGATAAAGTTCAGTTATTTTAGCAAGAGACAAACACACAGACAGTACAGCATTTAAAGGTGTTGAATGCAAAACCGTGTATTAGTCAGCTGTACAAACAGCAAGGTGCAGACAAAGATGAAGGAGTTGGATCTGATTTTCCAGAGCAGAGTTAGCAAAATTTAGAGAGACCTTACATATATTATATTTGTCCTTACAGTCTTGTGCAACGAGTCAGAATCCTAGCCTTGACTAACTCAATAATTACGATAACATCACACTCATTCTCCGGTTGGCGTGGTACAGTTATGCTCAGAGTAATATTCACCATGGTCTTTAAACTGAAATGTACTTTATAACGGTTATTTAGAAATTCTAAAGGCAATATAACACAGGAAAATTGTTTTCCATTTTTCTCTAAATGTTTTTTTTTTCATACAGATTTTGAAATAAAAACAGTGTTTGCTCCACATTCTAAAAATAATATGGTCTACAAACAACAAGATCCCACTGGGTCATTCCAGCTGAAGTGGACCAAAATCTGGCGTGGTGTTTGAGGTTGATGCGATGGAGAAAGGGATAGCTTTAAGCTTAGTTGTAAGGATTATAATACAACAAATGTAATCCATCATCTCAAGGTAATTCACCCCACTAAACATGCAGAATCTTGGGGGGGGGGGGGAGTACTCCAGGCCCATGAGTTTAGCGGCTCCCACACAGCAAAGACCATTTCAATAGCATTTGACGACACGTTTGAAACGTGGAAAATTCCACCTACCAAAATTCATGTTATTGTCAGAGATAATGGAAGAAACATTGCAAAGGCCATGCTAGACTCTAGCCTGTCAAGTTTGCCTTACGTTGCACATACACTACAGCTCGTTGTGAACAAAGGTGTGTTATCATAGCGTAGTGCTTCCGACATACTGGCTATCGGGTGAAAAATAGTTCTGCATTTTAACACTTTACAAATAATGAGAAAAGGCTACAATGCCAAGGAATGCTGCTGACACATCTGGAACTGCTGCAATCAAACACAAATGGCACAGATGGCACATAAACAGAGCCTGCCAACAAAAAACAGGAGAAACCAGATGATGGGACTCCTACAGTGTTTGAAGAAATACTGGAGGAATGCAATGCCAGGGTACAAATTGATGAACAGAGCAACAGGGTTGTGCTATAGACCCAGACACACCTGAGTGAGCCAACGCTTACAAGAAAATCAGAAAAACTACAACATTGGAAAAATAATGAATGCCATTATCCAACTTTGGCTGAAGCTGCAAGAAAGTTTCTTTCTGCACCTTGCAGAAGTGTTGGCAGTGAACATTTATTTGATGCTGCTTCACATGCTGTGGATGAGTAGAGGAATAGGATTTTGTGTGAAAAAGCAGAAAAGTTGTTTTTTGTAAAGAAAATCAATGTGATGTGTCGTCCCTCCCCCTCCCAATACAATTTAATTTTACCTTATTGTTTATCTTGCTTAATCTGCATTAGTTGAGGGTGTATTTTGAAGTAAAACTTTATTATTTTGCCATCTTTTGTTCACTTTGGTCAAGTGATAAGTTCAAGTTGTGATGCAGTGTGCTTAAAAAAAATATGAAAATGCTATGTTATTTTATAGTACAGTACAAGTTATGCTATGCAATGTTTGGTTATAAATGTTAATATATATATATATATACACACACACACACAGTACTGTGCAAAAGTTTTATGCAGGTGTGAAAAAATGCTGTAAAGAATGCTTTCAAAAACAGACATGTAAATAGATTATATTTATCAATTAACTAAATGCAAAGTGAGTGAACAGAAGAAAAATCTACGTCAAATCCACATTTGGTGTTACCACCCTTTCCTTTCAAAACAGCATCAATTCTTCTAGGTACACTTGCACAAAGGCATATAGTCAGGTGTATGATTAAACAATATACCAAACAGGTGCTAATGATCATCAATTCAATATGTAGGTTGAAACAGAATCATTAGCTGAAATAGAAACAGCAGTGTAGGAGGAATAAAACTGGTAGAACAGCCAAACTCAGCTAACAAGGTGAGGTTGCTGAAGACAGTTTACTGTCAAAAGTCATACACCATAACAAGACTGAGCACAGCAACAAGACACAAGGTAGTTATACTGCATCAGCAAGGTCTCTCCCAGGCAGAAATTTCAAGGCAGACAGGGGTTTCCAGATGTGCTGTCCAAGCTCTTTTGAAGAAGCACAAAGAAACGGTCAACGTTGAGGACCGTAGACGCAGTGGTCGGCCAGGGAAATTTACTGCAGCAGATGAAAGACACATCATGCTTACTTCCCTTCGCAATCGGAAGATGTCCAGCAATGCCATCAGCTCAGAATTGGCAGAAACCAGTGGGACCCTGGTACACCCATCTACTGTCCGGAGAAGTCTGGTCAGAAGTGGCCTTCATGGAAGACTTGCGGCCAAAAAGCCATACCTCCGACATGGAAACAAGGCCAAGCGACTCAACTATGCATGAAAACACAGGAACTGGGGTGCAGAAAAATGGCAGCAGGTGCTCTGGACTGATGAGTTTAAAATTGAAATATTTGGCTGTAGCAGAAAGCAGTTTGTTCGCTGAAGGGCTGGAGAGAGGTACACGAATGAGTGTCTGCAGGCAACAGTGAAGCATGGTGGAGGTTCCTTGCAAGTTTGGGGCTGTACTTCTGCAAATGAAGTTGGGGATTTGGTCAGAATTAATGGTCTCCTCAATGCTGAGAAGTACAGGCAGATACTTATCCATCATGCAATACCATCAGGGAGGCATCTGATTGGCCCCAAATTTATTCTGCAGCATGACAACGACCCCAAACATAGAGCGAAAGTCATTAAGAACTATCTTCAGCGTAAAGAAGAACAAGGAGTCCTGGAAGTGATGGTATGGCCCCCACAGAGCCCTGATCTCAACATCATTGAGTCAGTCTGGGATTATATGAAGAGAGAGAAGCAACTGAGGCTGCCTAAATCCATAGAAGAACAGTGGTTAGTTCTCCAAGATGTTTGGGCCAACCTACCTGCCGAGTTCCTTCAAAAACTGTGTGCAAGTGTACCTAGAAGAATTGATGCTGTTTTGAAGGCAAAGGGTGGTCACACCAAATATTGATTTGATGTAGATTTTTTTTTTTTTTCTGTTCACTCACTTTGCATTTTGTTAATATAAATATAAACTATTAACATGTCTATTTTTGAAAGTGAAATTCTTACCTTACAACATTTTTTCACACCTGCCTAAAACTTTTGCACAGTACTATATATATATATATATATATATATATATATATATATATATATATATATATATATATAGATTATATATTCATACCAAGAAGTGAAGTTCACAAACTGATGTAGTACTGTAATTTTATGTCTTGTAAAACAAATGTATACAGAATAAATTGCAGTCAAGCATACTGCACACTACATTACTCTTGTATTTGTTGTCGGTTCATTGTTTTTAATATATGTAAATTATATTTCCTATTATTGTTCTTGTACAGTAGTTTGAAATAGCTTACCAGCACTGTTTATATCAGTATCAGCCAATAAGGTAGATCATTATCGGCTGTTGGTATGGGTCTAAAAAACTGATCGGTGCACCCCTAATTTTTATCCATATGCAGGGTGACAGACAAATAGTGTTAGTAAGATTTTAAAAACTTTTCAACAAAATATAAATTTACATAAGGGGTTGAGTAACCTCCCCTTTGTCCACTAGCTACACCAGAGTCAGCAGTTAATTTATTTTTATTTTTTTAAACAGCTCTGAAATCAATAAAGTACCGTAGTGTTGGTCAATGTTAGTAATAAACAGCTACATCTATTTATTACTAATCAATATGCAGTTACAAACTTGTTTATGATATATGTTGCTCCAAAAACTGTTAAAAACAGGGCTATCAAAAACGGGCGTTCCAAAGAAAACACATAAATGCAAGGACCAATAAGTAAACCCATTGTTTTCCTGTTGCTGTATTAATGATTAAGAATTGAATAATGACTATTTTGAACACTGAGGATGTCCTCAAGGCTGCTATATTACAAGTGATTTCTTTTGAATAGATTCCCTACATGCAAAACTTCAAGAAACCTTAAAATACATGTTTATAAATCCATGTGTACATTGCTGTGTAGAAATCACCATATTGATTATTTTTCAACAGTGTCACAAGCAGGTTGTTGAATAACTTTACTACAACACCCAACTACCTCAAAACAAAGTTGTGGTTTGATTTGTTGCTATAGCTTTGATCGCTTCCATCTTTTTGAAAAAGTATATGGGCCAGTTAGCTTTACTCTGCCAATATGCCTGCTTTTCAGTAACTACTTTCACATCTATTTATTAAATCTCAAATGGGGCATACTGTTGTCAAAAGAATGCTTTTGGTTAAACATGATTTCTCAAAAAATGTACCTTTACCCAATACACCCTTCTCCAAATCAAAGGTTTACAAAACTTACTAGAAAGCTAGAAATGTATTTTTGTAATACTTAGTAAAAAATAAAATATATATTTACCCTGAGGTCAATAACTCTGTTGTCCAGTCGGGTATCCTGATTCACAGTGGCTCTTCCTTCCTGGTGGGGGAAATTTCTTTCTTACAAAAATACAAGACAATCCTAAAGTAAGGAAGGGCACGGGCAACTTGTTTTAATTTTAAATATTAATGCAATTTCCCTCGAGTACTCTTATGTTTCTTTGCTTTGGAAATTTCTGTCAATTTAGATACCAACTTATTTAGGTTAATGTATGTATATTTTAATTTTACAGGGTAATAATCAAAAATAGTGTCAAGTTACTTTCACTTTTTAACCACTAAGGCAAATGTGTTTGAGAAAGAACACTGAAGATTGTTTACAAAGAAAGAGATTACATACATTGCTAAGTCTCTGTGGACACTTCTAGTAGTTGTTGAGAAGTTCACACTGGAATATAGAGGGCCCCACTGTAATCTTTCAATAATCTGGTTTAGAGCATTTTGATGGAATCTACCATCTTGGGAACCAGTGAGGCATTAATACGGTGAAAATGGCTTACTTGTTTTTATTTATTTCAGGTAACAGTGGATACCAGGCAAACAAACATGGACATTACCAGAAAACATTAGCACCAATTTATTGCAAAACATTTTGCTGAATATCTCCTGCACTTAAGATGGCAAAGTTATCCCTCATAATATACCATGTATGATTTTCAAGTTGTTGACATTTCTGACACCACGAGGCACATTATTGGTAATAATGCTGTGGTACCTTTCTATTTACAATATGCAGTTTTAAAAGCTCTAGCCAAAAAATTACAAAAAAAAACCAAACATAGCTCCACATGCCACATTCAATTATAGCCAATTATAATTACTGTTCGTTCAATAATCTGTATTCGGTGTTCACATAAAGCATATCTAAAAAGGAAATCAGTCTCTTAACTACAAGATTTAGTGGTTGAACTTATGAACTGGAAGATTGTAAAGATTTGAACACAAGCCTGTGCTGGCTTCACACAGATGTCTGTTTAAAATGAGTATACCGGTCACGTGGATCACCTATCCATAGGATATGCTACATCTAGTTTTGTCAGAAAAAAACTGCGACAAGTCAAATAGATATTGGTTACTTGGACCTCCATGCAGCCTTTTACCATTTGAAAAAGCCAAATAAACAGAGAAAGACAAAGAAAATATATGTATATGTGCAACTATTGTGTTTACTTGCGTTCACTGCAAATGGTAAGGCAAAACTCGAACAATCCTTTTACTTGTGTGCCAAAATAAACTTTTTTTAGAATTTGAAAATCGACAAAATAGAACAGAATCTTTTAATAGAAACAAGATATGCCCAAGATTCCCTTCCTTGACAAGGCTCCTGCCTGAGGCCAGTGGAGCTCATGAGGAGAAGCCTGAGCACCTTACCTCATCTCCCTCCCCCTCTGGGCGGACAGCATCCTCCAGCTGCAGGGGCAGGCGAGGCTCAGCCAGGCTGATCACAAAGATCTGACAGCAAGAAAGAGCAGAAACGGTCAACTGGAGAACTGACATCCAGACATGCAGGTAAAAAAAAAACAAAACAATGAGCAAGTCTCATGGTTACAAATGATAGGCCCTCGTTTTCATATTTCACTTCAACTGTCAATATACTGTACAGCACTGTGACTTTCATCAATTAAATCTTAGAGGCCAGACGATGACAGAACTGACTGGAATGACATTAGATCAAAACCTTCCTTGTTTGGATCATGGCAGCACAGAAAACTGCATTCACAGAAAAAAAAAAAAATATTAACTGATAGTTTTATAAAATGATCAGTCTACATACTTACCCTTTCAACATGCAGCTCCACATCCTGCTGGGAACAGCTTTCAATCTTCTGATCCACCTTCCGAAGAACTCCCTCCACATCAACTATGCTTTCTTTGTTGATGCTGCATTCAAGTAAGAACAAATATCAATCAAGGCTTGTTTTCCATTTATTAAAATCAGATACAGGCATCATGACTTATTTGTTGCATTTAGACTCAATTACAAGTTTACAGATACTTGTAGCACACACAGTCACTTAGAGGGTTCTTTACTTGAAGTTAACTATTGTGCATTATAGGTCTTTTTCAACAGATGGAAAATACAGATGCAGACAGCTTTATCCATGGGAAAATGCATGAATATGCATAGATAGGAATCATGCACAGATGCAGAGATTAATGGCTGATGACACCACTCATCTCCAGCTTCTCCCTGTCATGACAGGACAGATGGGAGAACAGGTACACCTGCCATTTATTTTGCAAAATATATATTAAAATGGCCTCTGCAAACAAAAGCAGACAGAATAAATAATGACTTAAAATAGAAGTCTACATCATTAATATATTTCAGTAATTAGTTCTTTTTTTGAGTTTCGAAAATTATTACATTTTTGCTCTTAGTAAAAGAAAAAAATCAATCAATTTTGTAATGTGGCTACAATATTGTGCAAAAGAAGCCAACCGTCAACCTCAAAACCCTTTTTTCTGATGTTACACCTTATTCTTATCCTCATATGATATTACAAATTGATGAATCACAGTTACACAAACAAGCCACAAACTTTCTCCATTCCTAATTATAATTTCTAAAAACTCAACCTACTAGTAATCTTTTTATTATTATTCCACATTCCTTACCTACTAAAATAATAAAGAATAGCTATCACAAATAGTAAAAAAAAAAACAACAAACAAACAAAAAAACACAGAAATAAAACATAATAGTAGATTTGTTTTTGGCTCCAAGTAACACAATGTGTTCCAAACAGTCCAGCTGTTAAATGTGTACTAAAATAGCCTGCAGCCATTCACAAGGAGCCAAGACATCAAGCAAATTGGCCTGTTGAAAATGTTTTGACAAAAAAAAAAAGACAGAATCTTTGGATGACTAACCCAGTGCATGCCATCCAAGCACCACCCCTGGAGAACACATGGAGGGATAAAATACTACCAATGCACAGATCTGCAGGTACATTACTGATCCCCAACATATGAAGAACACACTCTGCACAACAGTTTGTGAGTTTAGTGTTTGTAGAACAGTAGTATTGAAAATGTCCTAGACATATGGGATTCTTAGGTAATCCTAATGCTGTCTGAAACAAACAAGCAGTCATTACATGAATAGACCAGGGTATATAAACACATTCTGGACATATAGGGCATATTGAATGCTTTCGGTGAATAGACAATTGGATCAGTTTAATATCCTTCTTTTTGATTCTCTTACCGTCTGATGGGATTTTGTTTCATTCAGAATTGATGGATTGTAAATAGTTTTTTTTTATTCTATTAATTTCACTGTATAAAAAAAAAAAAAAAAAATACGGAGGAGAATATGGATCTATTTGAGCTTCTAGAAAACCTCTTGGAATCCTGTGACACATGGATCATTCTGCAATCATAAAACAACTGAAAACAACCACAATGTTTATGGATTAATTGACCACTACAACAACTTAAACCACACACAAAGCTCTGAGCACATAACCAAAGGCCTACTTTAGCTAAGTCACTGGGGCTAATAGAAACCCATCTGTATTTTCATGGCAAACCTCTGATTAAATTACACCTTTTTTAAATGATTGTTAACGGCTGTATATTTCTGTCATGTTCTTGTTTTCCTATGCACTGTCCCATTACTACACAAGAGCACTGCAAGGAATACAAAATGCAAACTGTCAATGGCTGGTGCGGTATGTCAATCTTCACAAGCAATGTGATTTTTTTTGTTGGGTTTGACGGGTCCCTGAATTAACACAATGTGTGTCTAAATTTGTTTTTTTAAATGTAAAAACTACTTGCTGAAAGACCTCTCTGCCTGCTGCCAGTCACAGGATGAAAAGTGTCTTTAGCTAGAAAAGAAGCTTGTTAAACTGCAAAGCTAGAAGTACAGTTCTATTTTTATACCATACACTGCCTTACAAAATAATCCTGGAATCCACCATTGCAAGGAAACCACAGGAAGGTGGAATTACATAAGGCAGTGGTTCCCAACCTTTGCCCTGCCGCGGCACACCTTGATACCTTCAATTATTTTTTGAGGCACATCACCATATTGTCTCCAAATGAACTTGCCCTCTAGTCACCTCGGTTTAAGCTGTTTACCACCCTTGCCGTTCCTCTTACATCATTAACTTTATTGTACTTTGATCTCTGTCAACGTACCTTACATTAGTCAAGAGTTGAGTGTGGCCACGGATATCTGTCTATTCATCAAGCTGAAATGTAAGGTGTCGTTTTAACTTACTTGGCACCATGGCATGAGACATTGTGAGAGAGGGCAAGATGGTTTCCCTCGAAACAAAAATCCATATTGCAGACAGCTCTCACAGAAGTGTCGTTCATCACTTTCACTTTCTTAGTTTCATGTTCAGCTTTATCACTACAAGTAGACGTGGAAGTGCGAAAATATCCAACTTTTGGGTAATACATTTGAAATTCAGAGTGGCTCTTCTATATGAGCTTTGGATTGTGGGTAGACTGTTGGGATATCAAGATTCTTAAAAAAAACAACAAAAAAAGTGAGTTAAGGAAGGATTAGCCGGTAACTGATGTATAAACAGAGTCACTTTGAGATCCGTAAGATTTGAAAAACACACTGACCACCACATGACTACTGTAACGGCAAGTTTGTAAGAACGCAATGTTGCGTCTGTCATGTACATCCGGAGATACAGAATGCCATCCGGTTCCGACACTAATTAAAATACAAGAAGGTGTTTTTTTTCTCATCTGTAGTTTTTATCAAAACATTTTGCGCCACACCTGTGCGTGCCTGACAGCACACCGGCTGGGAAACAATGATATATGGCACCATCTGGTTCTTGATCTAAACCAGTTTATTACAATACATACATGATTAAAGAAATGGCACAAAATGAAAAACTGAAATATTTATAAACTCTTTAGTACTATAACCTTACTTGTGTGCCATTAATTGTGGCGAGATATGCTGTGCACATTAAATGTCAGCTAATTGCATAACATGCAGTGACATTGTTTGTCCTTGATCTCTAAAATGAGATGGTCTCAGTTTCTTGAACAATTGCTAATTAAAAAAAAATAAAGACCTTGTGCATATACTGTAAGGGGGTTTAGAGCACAATTTGCTTGTTCAGATAGCATTTATAAAAAAAAAAAAAAAAAGTATTACAGGTTTCAAATTATGTATTTTTTTCTCTCTCCATGTAACACGATACACTTAATGGAAAGTTTTCCCCCCAGACTGCAAAGTGTTGCTTGCAAGAAACTCTAAAAGTCGGTTTAACCACAAGTAGTTTTGCAAGTACACGAAAGAGGAACTTATTTGTTTAAGTTCTAGCTACTGTACTACTGTAACATTTGTCTGTTACCTCATGATTTAGAAACAACCTATTAATATAATGCAACAGAAAACTATAAAATGCATGCATTTCTTTTTTCGATATACAAGCAATTGTCTCTGCCTTGAGCACTGTCGTGCTGTTTTGGCAGAATACATAATTTTCAACAGAATCTCTGTTAAAGAATATATCTGTATATAACAAAGTTGCCAACATAAAATTAGTTGCCCTGCTCAAGAGGCTGACCATATGTCAAGCTTCATGTTGAATGAAAAACATATGAAAGGTTTTGGAAAGCACACAAGGTCAACATACTGCTACACTTGTGTACTGACCCTCTGCATCAGAAGGTCATGAGATGAAATCTTAGCTGTACTTGCACTGGAATGTAGCTCCTGTATTCAATCGCTTAAGGCTAGGGTCACCTTCCTGAGCACTGTGGTCACAGTGGCTAGGGACAGAAGGTCAGAAACAAGGGAATAGAGTAATAGCAGGTACAGACTAAATTTGATGAGGAAACAAGATTCTCTTCAAGTTAGTAGTGTTCTCCCTCACACTACACACAGTATTCTGGCAGGGCGTGACATTAAATACTTCAAATCTGGTGACACCGTGGTCAGCCTGGCCAAAAGATCAAACTCCCAGGGTTTGCACATTGGACAAACCTGTTTCAACCTACAGCCTACCCACACGGTGGTCATTTGTTATAACTAAAGTATGCGCCTCAATTAGCTGTCTGTAACCAAATACAAGCCAGCTGGAGGGAGGGCAATTTGAAACCATGTGGCAGTGAAATGGTTAATATCAACTGGACACCATCTATAACATAACACTATTGAGAAAGTGATAAGAGAGAGAGCATGTCAAAGCTTGTGACCTGGTCCATTTATTAGGGTAAAGCAATGCGACAGTAAAAGGATACATTTTTACTAGACAACATCGGTAATGAAACTTATGTATGACAACGACCATAAAGAGTTTCTACAAACGCTATGTCATGAAACTATGTGCAGTTCTGACCAAAATGTCACTACAAGGCAGTGATGAGTCCGGTTTGTGGGTTGAGGCAATGCAGAATATGGAAAACTACATTCTTCATTTCCATAAGTTTGTCACGTTTAATTTGTTCATCGGAAGATAGAAATGCAAAAACATGTAAAAAAATTATACACAAACCGGACCACCACAACAGCCTCACAAGCAAGGTTAAATGTACTGTAATCTTTAACCTCACATAGTCTTGTTCCAGTGCACGGTCTCCATGCAGCTGAATCTTCAAATGTCACATGACTTAAATATGGCAGCCATATTAGGTCTGGGGTCAATGTTAATGAGGCGGTGGCAGATTTACAAACTCATCTTGCTGGGATGCTTAATTACTCATGTCAAAATCATGCCATCCCAAGGATTTAAGGTATTGTGCAAAGATGGAGCCCTGATTAAGTAGACAGCGACCCTTGCAATGTAAGGTTCCAACAACGGCATACTGTTGCTACCTGTCAAGTGTCATCGTTATGGTCAAGTGATTTTTATCCATGATGCAAGTCAATGAACTCAAAATGAATGTAATAATGTAGTTTTTTATCGTTTACAGAGTACAAGTGGATTCACAGATGTTTTAGCTTTGCAGTAAGCATTCTTCATGTGGATGTGGCCATCGTTTACGGGAAATGAAAAAAAAAAAGAAGCGCTTAAAGGTCAAAAGTATATATACTGGAACATGAATAACAAACAACTGAGAAGAGCATAAGGTGGTAAAGCACAAGCGCATTTCACACATTTTGCGCACAGTCCTCTTTAGTGAACCAGCTACTTGGAAGAAGCAACACATTTCATATGTTAATTTAACACATGTGGTATGGTAAATCTCACTTGTGAATATTTCATTTCATTCCTTTACAAAGATTTTAAACCACATGCGTATCTTAGCAACTGCTGTCATGTTTGTTTCCAAATACAAGTTTTCAGTAAATATCCTTGATTTAGATTGCTAAATCTTTTAAGATTTCATGGATAACTTGCATACAAATACTATACTTTATTGTGCAGTGGAGTCCATATTCATCTTCTCAAACAGTAGTTTGTGACATAAAAGTCCTCTTTGCAATAAAGGGTTTAAATTAGTGACACACTCTAATACTGGGTACATGTCTGACTGAGTATGTGCAACACAAAACCCTTTAAGACACCTGCGGTTTATTATCTTTATAATAAGACTGAATGACAATTGACTGTCCAGGTTCATTCGAACGGTTATAGTGGTTTTGATGAAAAAACAGCTTTGTCCTGCAGAAATAATTAATTCACATGAATGTGTGAAAATGGACCCAACCATCAGAAGTTTGTTTTCCCACCATTGTTTACTCTGACAACAGGATGCAATTTCTTACTTACTTGGCAGCGAACTTCACCATCTGCTTGCTTACACGATCTCCCACAGCCACCAGGGCTTGAATGTTAAACTGCTGCTGACGCAGAACCAGAAAACACTGCTTTCCTGGAAAATAACAGCAGAGACGCTACAGCTGTTAAGGCTACCCCCTGTCACTTACTTCCAATGTGCCTTATAAATATTATGAATCCCTTCCACAGGAATCCTTCACATTAGCACTGCTAATGTGTCACACATTATGAGACACTATGTTATTGAGCACAATACCCCATAATGTATCACATGTTTTTAAACGTAATGTCTGTACTTTTCAGTAGCATAACTGAGCTACCACTACTATACTGTACCGCCACTATCCGTAGATGTTTATTTTTTGTATAAAATTTTGTCTTTACATTAGCAAACTTAGCAAAGACATATCTACTAAACAAGCTAGAATGAATTTCTATTATAGAAATGGTCTGTGTAATGCTTTGGATAATTTTAAACTCCATTTTGCATCGTTAATAACCAGGTGCATGGGGATTTGTGAATACTATTATTTAAACTGTTTATTTTATTTGCTTGTTTTTCTGGGAGGGTTTCACTAACCACTGAAACCTACATCTTTCTTGCCACAATAAATAAATAAATAAATAAATAAACAAACAAACATTATTCAGGTAATCCCTAGGGTTGTGTATGCGAGCATGTGTTCGAGTGACTATCACCAGAATATAGTAACTTCCAAATGCTACTCCCTGCCAACAAACAAGGAGTGATGCCATTCTCCCAGGGCAGAACACGATCTTCAACTTCAGTTTTAAATTCATCTGTTTTTGTTATGCAGCCAGGGGTGTCAACTGCAAAGCAGAAGGCACAAAGTCTATTTGTGTGTAAATCAGGACATACTATCCTGTCCTGAAGGATGCCCTTAGGCTGCATATTTGTGAATGAATGAATGTAAAAAGCAGGAAATCATGGAAGTCGTTCTGGAAAAAACCCATGCTGGCAGGAAAAAGTGTGGTTACAGAACTGACATATTTAGCGACTGAAACTCCCCATTTAAAGAAAACCAGTTATTCACAGCCACACACTAACTCAGTACAGGTTCCAAGCACCAGATTTATAAAGTGAAAGGTAGGCTTTCAGACCAAGGCACTATGCACTATATATTTTTTAACTGCTTAAAAATGTTGTGGTTATATTTGCAACTTTTCACAAACACCAACATCATTTTAGAAATCAACTGAAAGTTACACTGCCCATCTCCTTAAAATACTTTTTGGCACTTGCAAACCAGGCCTGAACCAGTCTTGCAATACCAATATCTGATCTGATTAATGCATGTTTCAAAACAGCAGCCTTCTTAATAAGGATTATTGAAAGCCACCTCTTTCCATAACATATAAACGTACTGGCTTATACCCAATCATGTGTACATTTAGATCCCCAGCAAGGTGCATTAGGAAAAGCAATGGTTGTTTTGCAGCAACATACAGAGAATGTGTTAATATAGCAGTGAAAACAACAGCCCAAATCAGTATGCTAAATATACAGATTTGTTTTTACAAAAATACATTTCTTGATGATCAGTTACATAAAGACAGATGCTTACAGTATATTAGTGTTCGCAAGAATACACATTTGACTATTGAAAACTCCAATGTTACACAACAGTAACACAAGTTAAGAATCTGTACATACAATTATTTAACTGTTATTCACTATTTGACAACAAAATATTGAAATACATGCAACAATTAACAGGGGGGAAAAAAACAAGAGTTCATGCTACCTGTCCTCTATTGTTTGAGTTGATATTGGAAAAAGGCGAGATGAATGTGGAAAACGTACCTTTAGCTCTGCTGGTGTGAATCCTGGCACGAAGCCACAGCAGCTGGTCAGCCTTCTCTGGAGTCAGATCCTGCACACGTAGCAGCAGCCGGTCTGCAGTTCGTTTTTTTGTATTAATATAAAAACAATAATAAGAAAGTAAGCACCTGCTGTCCAGTTTTCAGCGGGAATACCATTTAGTAAAATATGATACATAAAAAGAATAGAGCATCAACTACATTTATACAGTTTCTAATACTGCACTACCTAATGAAGATTCATCAAATATATTCATATCTTTAATCATGGTGACTGGTTGGTGGGGAATTGGATTATGGACAAATAGAAATTATGTATGTAGGTTTACTCATTGAAAACAAACAATTTTACAGCAAACTATAAAAATCTCAGGATAAAAAAAAAAAAACAGTAAGAGGGAGGGGACATTCTGGTGCAGTGGGTATTATATGTCTCCTGTATATATACACCATAAAGATCACATTACTCAAGGAATACTTTGCACTAGAAATCCCTGTGACATTTTATATACAAAGGCATAGCCAATCATTTTTAAAACATGTTATAAAACTATATCAGTTCAAAATGACTTTAACCCTTTGCAGTCCTATGTCGGACCAGGTCCGACATTACAATTTTCCCTTTCCTGTCCAACATCATCAAAAAGGCGTAAAGCACAGGTCTCTAGTTGTTTTTTCTCCGGAAAAAGCAGAGAAAACCTTTCAATGGCCGAGTGAGACCGATAGGATCCAAATGAAGTCTAAAAAAATAAATGGGGGGGGGGGGGGGGGGGGGGGGGAGCCTATTTCATAGCTCCATGCACTACAGAGATAACACAGACATAAACAAAGGAGATAGCTGCTTCTGCATCCAGCACTTAAAGAATATCATGGACATTTGCAGAGCTTTATGAGATGTTATAGTAATAAAATAATGACTTGGATCATATTATTGAAGAGTTTGGTGCTAAAACAAGTGCTCAGGAGAGGATTTATCAGTATGCACGTCTATAAGAGGTATGTGAAAAAAACAGCGAACAAGGGGTGGGGCTTGGCTGGATATACAGTACTGAGTGTCCTTTTGTGATTCTGTGCCTTTTAAACCGGTTTTACTCTGAAAATAAAATATTTTAAAACTATGCATGTGAAAATAAATTGGACCTGACATGCCTGACAAGCGCTGAATAAATGGACTGCAAAGGGTTAAAAATGTAGTTGATCCCAGTGGTGTTTACAGTAAAAAAAGCACAAAAACTATTTGGTGATGCAACAGCCAAGTCGCAAATCAATGCCTTGTTATTGAGAGCACACCCCTAAACAAAAATGAACACTACTGACCTAGTTTTTGCTGTGACTGAACCAGTGGAGACAGTCCATATCTATCCTTTGCAAAGTCCTGAATAACAGCAATACATGAAGATGAATAAACAGACACTGTCAAAGGCAGGGAATGATATATGCAATATAAAATGAATTGCAAAGACTTGTTCTCCTTCATAACAAAATAGCTGTAGCTGGGAGCCATGGTTAAATAGTGTTTTACTACAATATACTGTACTGTTATTTAAGACCATTAAAGCAAATATTTTAAATATGCAATGTGTGTAATTTTTCCCTTGCAGTCCTTAGGATGTTATCAAAAAAACAGGATACTTAAATCTAAACTTCAAAATTACCGTAGAAGTAACTTACACTAAGCAGAAGATGTATTACTATCAAGAACAATATTTTCTAAAATGTATGTGAACAGCAGCGGAGAACACGTTAACACCTGTGAACTGGTTATAGCTAGAAAGAAAATCTATTTACTAATGTTATATCTGCAGGGATTTATCTGCTTAGTACACAAAGCCAGTCCACTATTTGCTGATTTGCTCTCAGAGGCTGAATGGCTGCAGATTGTTCAAGGACACTGACCTCTTCATCAGGGCTTTGATGCTCGGCTGCCTAAAGACAATTGAAAGAAAGATAAGATCAATCACATGCAGTAGCTTTATTTTATAAATTGAAATAACTTCAAAGTAGAACTTTTTTCTTTTCTTAAACTAGTTTTATTTTTTGAATAGCTGCAATAAAAACCTAAAAAGGCATCTTTTTTTTCACTGGGTGTAAAAAAGACCTGTGATGGACTGAATATAAAGTCCAGATAAACTTATGTGCAATGCATTTTTCATATAAATGTAAAAATGTTCTGTTTGCATAACTATTTTAGTCTGAATCCCTATATTAAAAAAGGCAGAATTGCTTCAACCAGTTTGCACAGAAAAGAATTCCAGAAAATAAATAGCTCTTATTTGTGTATTTTTTGAAAATGTAAACCTCACGGAAGACTGGGCCCATTCTTTGCCCTGTTGGAAGATTTAAAACTGTTCAAAAATGCAACATGAGAACCAGCTTTACAAGGTTATCTATAATTTTAACTCTGTAAAAACTTTTAATAATTTACTGTACTATAGTTTGTCATGTACATGAGGCCCTAGGCAAGCAATGCTCAGACAGCATTGTTGTTTACTGTGTGCCGTGCCTTGTAATCCCATTTCTAGCAATATACAGCCTTGTCGGACAAAACAGGTCTGAGCACAGGAATAGAAAAACAATAAGCATCCTTTTAGTTTGTAAACACATGGCATTCTCTCCTTTTCGTGCCAACGTCACATCACAGCTGTTAAATGCATGAAGTTTTTTTTTTTTTTTACATACTAACCAACTTGGCTTGCTTTTCAGCTTTCTTAGCGGCTTTCTCAGCTTCCTTCTGCTGTTTCTTGACGGCTTTCTTTGACTGTGCCTGCAGTTCCTCTGCACTGTAACAGGAAGACAAAAAAAAAAAAAAGAAAAACAAATGTAAACTTCCAGGTCTATTTCTTATACTTCCCGTAGGAAGTTTTAAGCCACTGGGAAAATTTTTCCTACACTTCCAACTTCAACCCACCCTATACACCTATTGTTTTCAATAACGTAACTCAGCCAATGTGAAGTGGGTAGTCTAGTCTGAAATGTCAAGAGAGTGTTGATTTTAACCATTACAGTAAGGTAGCCTATATTTTACCTAACCTCCCCAGTATGTGACTGAAGTAACTCCATGAAACAAAAAATAAATAATATGTAATAATAATTAAAAAAAAAAAAAAAAAACTGCACTTCATGACAAGTGCTGTGTGGAGTTATCTAGCTCATACGCCAAAGTCTAAAAAAGGAACTGTTCATGGGTCTGCTGTATGTCGGAAGCATAGCCTTCTTAAATAAAATAGGACCTCACAGTTCAGGTCTCAGATCGAACCCCTTGATCACACTACCTCATTTTCTGAGCAATTTCTGAAAAAAAAAAATACACACAAGTTTTTAAATGTTGCTATGACTTTTTTGTAACACAACCACGTTATTTACACAATTTGGGGGCATACAAACCAAACCCTAAAACTGTAACTAGTGGTGCATCTAGTGTTCTGCAATTTGCATTGCAATATATTTTATAACAAAACTTGTACTAAACTATATGTGTTTCAGCAGAAACAACAGCCAACAGCCTAATTAAAATTATCAGTAATGCTGCAACAGGAAGATAAACATGCTGAGTTTCTAAGTTTAGAAGGCGTTGACTAAATGATTCCTGAAGGAAACAAACATTTGCATGAGAACGGTGTCTGCACAGCAATCCCAGGTGCAAGGAAGACGGCAGCACAATTACTTAGGCAGGTGCCTCTTCACAAATCTTTCTTCAGCTGAACCTTTCATACCACCTGTTTTCAACTGGTTTTAAACTTTTCTCCTCTGCCCAAAGCTCTGTATAGAACACAAAAGTGGAAGAATACCCGTGCATTACGTGCATCAGAAGTCTGTCTCCCACTGAGTTCACAGCAGATTGTGTTTTTGAGGACATAATACAATGCAGCAGATGTAGAGTTCCAGCACCATTGTCCCTCCCCCGTCCCACATGGTAGCCATGCTGTTGTGTTAATCATCATGTGCTTCAAAGTAACGTTGTTCGATTCTGTTGAATGTTCTAAACATTCAAACTTTACTACTTAATACTGTATAAATGCTGTAGGCTAACATATATACGTGCATTATGTAGGACAACGTTAAACATATATTAAACTTTACATTATTCACACCTCTACTGTATACCCATCTTTTAATTTGGGAATAACTTCATATGAGGAAACAGGATTTCTGCAAGAATACAAAATTCTGAGGAACTGAGTTTATCACTATCCAGACTTTATTCCCTTATGGGTCTTGAAACTGGTAAAGATCCCCTGTCCTTGTCAACTAGGCTAAAATGTCTACATCTACAATATTGACTGGTGCCACCGATCGACAAAAATTTAAAACTAATGGAAGAATATAAAATGAACCTCTTCATGAACTCTGGTCTCTATGGTCTTGACCCGAATGTCCATCCTAAGGCTTGGTTTTATATTTGTTATTGCTACTGTTGGAGACCTATTATGTTAGAAACTACAGCCTGCTTAACATCACAAGCTAATTTACAAGGAAGAGAACAGGAAATTAACTGTTTCAGTGACCGGGCAGCAATTATTTATGTACTGAGTGACCAATTTCAGAGATGTTTTTCTAAGCCACTTACAAGATCAAAGCAAATGCTATAAAAGGGATGATTCCCTTGCAACAAGCAAAAGGTGATTATTAGTTATGATGTTTAGGAAATTGAACCATTTCCTGTTTTGGAGTGTTAATTTGGGTTAACTGATAACAAGTTGTGTTTACTTCCTCCAGCAGAACCTAGCCAACACAAAATGACAGCTATGTGCTTTAGCTATGGAGGACACATTTCCAGGCTCACAAGCTCCGCTTCCAGTACTGCCTTTTTAACATACATAGCTGCCACACTGTCAATATCAGATTCACTTCCATTCCTGTAGTTAGATTTTGAGGATAAACCTAACTAGCTTTTTTTTTTTTCTTTTCCAGAATACAGATTACTTTTTGGTGTAATATTCTGATTACACTATGTAACACAATTTTTGTTCCCGGGTAGTAAGTGTTATTTCCTAATTGCTTATGCCTCAAAAGTATAGAACATGGCTATTATTCCCCACAAACTTTGCTTTTGTGACCACGACAGTGATATTTCCAATGGGAACATGGGCAAATGTGTGTCTTTTCGTTCACATAAAGTCAGAAAAAAACAACATATGAATCCAAATTAACATGTATTTATACTAAAGTAATATAAAGATGATCACAAAATATTTAGAAGTGAGTAGTTTTTCGAGATTTACAATTACTGTATTTACAGTATAATTGTAAATCTCGAAAAACTACTCACTTCTAAATCTTTTGTAGTCATCTTTGTATTACTTTAGTATAAATACATGTTAATTTGGATTCATATGTTGTTTTTTTCTGACTTTATGTGAACGAAAAGACACACATTTGCCCATTTTCCCATTGGAAATAGTGATATTTTGAAATATCACTGTCGTGGTCACAAAAGCAAAGTTTGTGGGGAATAATAGCCATGTTCTATACTTTTGAGGCATAAGCAATTAGGAAATAACACTTACTACCCAGGAACAAAAAAAAAAAAAAAAATTTTGTTACATAGTGTTATCTTTCTATATAGAACTACTGCACCAATATCCAAAAGATCTGGACAAATGCGAAAATACAGTCACTGATAAAGTTAACCCTGAAGTATTTAAAATCTCCATTCAGCTCATTAAACATGATACAATTAATTTACTCATAGCAATTTCATTAGGTAAAGGCAATGGAGAATGCCACTAGACAGGTCTGAATTATGTTTTGTTCTAAGAAAGGGCAGGATTTAATTTAATTATCAAATGAGAAGCCAGGTTATATTGGGTGATTTTTGCAGTAGTCAATGACACTCGTTTAGTACTATATCACAGGAAACCTAAACAGGGAGCTTGGTCAGCCATGCAGGAAACGCAAGTGTTTACACACCAATTGAACACCACAACCGTCTCTGGTTTATTTTGTCAACAGAGATTTGGCAGTTTTAGCAACTTTACAAGAGGAATTCATGAATTTGTAGAATGTCTTGGAAACATCAACATAAAGGGTTTAAAAAGTGTAGTTTATGTACATTTTAAACTGTACTTCCTTACTATTTTATGTAGAAAAACTGTTTATTTTTTTGCTCCATGTAGTGATTCTGATTTACTAAACAAATAAGAAATGTATAGCCAAGGCTAGAACTTGGGTTCTGTATTTACCTTAATTGTCCCAACTTACAGGAGTATGAAAAGCATGTCTCAAAAAAAAAAAAAAAAAAAAAAAAAAAAAAAAAAAAAACTGGTTGTTAGAAATGAGTAAGCCCAACTTTGTGGTGGAAAGTTTACTGTCTTAAGGTATGTAAACATGTGTTAGGCATGGGGTGGGGCTCCCCAGACTTGATTCCTGGACCAAGTGGGTCTCATATATGTAACTACTCTAACAGTTATTTCCTAATTTTATTGCACGTATGTTATAATTTTGTATAGAGCATGAACAATTGATACAGACATAGGAAGCAATACACTACCATTCATGGTGGATTTAAACAAGACGTTAGGTTTGGGTTCCTGGCTGAATTTATATGAATTCACAAATTAATAAAACTTGCCTCTTTTTTTCAAGAAAGTAGTTCTTGTGCAACTACAGGAATGTGGCTGCAATTATGAGAACCACATATAGTTTTATGCAAAAATGAAAGTATAAAACTCTTCCAATCTTACATTAAGGGAGGTGCTGTAGATCCAGGCACTAGTAAAGGTGTGTACATGTATTTATATAAAAGCCAAACCTGCTTAGAGTGACATCACCTCTGGTAATGCCACCCTTATTATCACCACATTGAAATGCCCTGGCCAGAATATAACTGGGAGTCAGTGGATACAAACTGATCCACTTTGGTTATTCTCACACTCCAGTGTATATCACGGTCATACACCAGTCATAGAACTGTATTTAAGGTCACATACCAAGTGTACTGTAACACTACTAGTTTCCTGATGATAACACCACCACAGTGTGTGTTAACAACAACTACAGTTATTTATTTATTTATTTTTATAATTTTTTACAGTTTATAGAGATTTTCATGCATATACATCTATAAGACGAACTACTGGGACACTGTTAAACCATACTTTCACAACCAGCAAGTATTTATTGACAGGTAATCATCTATGATACGAGAGTTTTAACAAAAAGTGGTGCATAAACTGCAAGAAATTGCAAAAGAAGGAGTGCAAAAAAATTAAATTAAAAACCGCTTGTCGTAACTTAGTGTGTGGTGGTACATATTGTCAATTACTTCTTACCCGGTGCTATCTTCTTTAACCATTGTTCTCGTAGTTCACACTGTCGTTCGTAATTTTTTAAAACAATAAACCTAAATATGAACCGCTACACCAACACTGACTCAGCGCAGACCCTGCAGATCAGACATGAGGAAGAACTCGTTTCCTAGTGCAACCTTCCTGTTGTTCCGGATAGAAACACAGACATAATACAAGTTCCTCTACTAAATATTCACTAAAGGTGATGCATAGGATTACGATTTTAGCTTAATGTTCATACTTGTAGTTTTTTTTGCATCAGACTTGTGGAGCTTAGTATTTTATATGATTTCCCCGTCTTACTTTTGCCAGTAATAACTGCTAGTAATAATTAGCACTGGGGTTATGGTTGTTAATAATGTAGGTTAGGGTTGGGGTTTTGGTGATATATAGACAATAATGCATGGTAGTGTGTGATATGAAAATTTATGCCAGAAACCTGCATAGACAGGGGTGGTCAATTCCGGCCCTTAGATCAGGTATGTGTTCCCAACATTTCCCTAATTTGTTAAGTGAATCAATTAAAAAAAAAAAAAAAAAAAAACATCCATGATTCAAAGCAGTTAATTATTCCATTGTACACTGTACCAGTTACACCTGTTTTAGAATGACCCGTATGTTTCTATCCCCGCTCTAAGATACTAGTCCCCCATGTAGCCAACCACTATGACCCAAATATAAAAGCATCATACTTTTTAATACACTTTTCTCTGACTGTACAGACTATATTAACAGTGATCGAGTTATTTTGCAGTTAGGGGTAAATGATACAGGTTATTTCATCTGAAAAAAATTATATGCAGCACAACGTGCTTTAATTCCCACATGTGCCATTGACTGACTCACTGTGTGACCCTGATCAAGTCACTTAACCTCCTTGTGCTCCATCCTGCAGATGAGATGTTAAATCAATGTCCTATTGTAAGTGACTCTTCATATAATGCACGGTCCATTGTATTGGGGTAGGTATACAACACAGGAATGGAAACAGTTTGTTAGAACTCTGCTGCAGGCATACAGTATGTGGCATTTATTTTTTTTTTGTTTACATTTATTTGAAAAACAAAAGCAAATGTTCAATGTCCAGTACCAGATAGCTATTTTACAGCAGGTATAACAGGTGTAATGAAATAACTGCTTTGAGACTTGAATGGAGGTTTAACTGGTTCTGTCAAAACAATAAGAACACAAGTAGGTCAAATCTGTCTCCTGGAAGAGCTGAAGTTGTCCACCCTGGTTTAAATGGAAGTGTAATTTGTCTGGTCCCTGAATACATGCTATATGTTGTCATCCTTACTGACAGTTGCTAACACTGCTACCCAAATTCTTAGTAGAAACAAATACTGCATGTAATGTACAGCAATAGTCTGTATTGGTTTATTTTACTACTATGGTATCAACTTGGCATTTCTTCTGTTTCATTTGTAAAGGTTAAGAAATTTAAGTCATATTAAAGGATTTAGCAAGAACTATGCATGTACTATTTATTAACAGGGTGGACCATGATAATAAATTGATGTGATGAAGGGAAGTTATTGCTCTGAAACTTCTGAGCAGAGGGCAGGTGACTCATGCAATTTCTACCAGATTTTTTTTAAATAAAAGAAAAAGGGGAGCTGTGACATTGTACTGATTCATAAACTATAAACATGGTTCTAATTGAGTTTTACTTAATGAAAATCTACTGCCTTCCTTCGCTCGTTGTTGCAATTAATGCTTCAGCAATGTGATTTAAAGTCTGTATCTTTTCAAGCAATTGGTTGGACCCTGCTACATAATGACATAAACTTGATTTAGCAAATGTATTAGATGGATGTAGTTTCTCGTGTAACTGCTTAAAAGGTACTTAACTAATAACCTATCCACATTACCTAAGACATGCACTATTAGCATGTGTTGAAACTGCATTGTTCACATTTACTTTATTCACAATTGTGTTTTCAAAACGTGCTGGTCATGCATTGTTTAGGTAGTGTGAATAGGGTACACAGAAGCACTTTGCACAGCTGTTCTATTGGTTGATAAATAGTTGCTGAAAAGGTGTGAAACTGTTGCTACATTGTTGCAACAATTACAATTGGGAGCTAAATCTTTTTCAAATAAGGTGAAAATAACCACATCTGACCCTGATCTGTTGTATGTATATTTTAATGGTATCCAAAAACCAGTAGTTTTCAACGTATAGGTAGAAGTGCTGCAATGAAAAGTATGTGAAAACATGGGTCAAATAGAGTAGTTTAATAGGTAGAGTTCATCCTGTTTTATACACCATGAACTTGAGGTTTCATACAGTAAGCAACTGTACTGTACTCATATTAACCAACACTCCACTGCCTACCCGTCTGTGGTCTTATGTCATTTGTCATTATGTCAACAACCCTAAAAAAAGGAAGTTTGAAAAAATGTACCATATGCTAAAACATGATATATGCTCGTATAACATGTAACAGTTTATTAGGACCACTTCTGCTTGCATGGCATTTAGTATTTCAGCTATCTTGAACACCAAGGTCTGCAACTCTGTTCTGCAAAAAAAAAAAAAAAAAATAAAAAAAAAAAGTTCCTTCTGGGAAATGGTTTAGTATTCAAATTTGTGTTAGGGAATTTTTAAATGTTTAGATTTCAGAATTATTCATAGAAAAAGAAAATGTACATAAATACACATGGTAGAAGTAAATGTTTAGCTCATGTTCTGCTAGCAAAGAGAATGGATATTTGAAATGTTAGTTCATAATAGGATTGGTGCCAGAATAGGATAGCTTTTGTCCAGCAATTGATGAGGATACATGCACAGGTAAAATAATAACACATGGACAGAAATCGCAATTTCTTTACCATTAAATCTTTTTGTAGGTGAGGGTCACAATACCTTGAGGTCAAGTTTATTTAAAAGGGCATAACTTGAGAACCAGGAAAACCAGAGTTACCAGTGGCCATTATAAAAATGTACCATAGTAAAAGCATAGCAAAGTGTAATAAAGCATAGTAAGCATTGTAAAGAATAGCGAGGTATGGTAAAGCATATTAATATTGCATGTTGAGCCACCAAATATCCTATTTGTGTCTTCTTGAAGATTTAAATTCTAACAACATGGTTTACTTCACCTACCTTTTCTTATATACTTAAAACTGTGAGTCATTAAATGCAAGTTTTACTTCCTCTGATGTCAAATACCTGGAATTTTATGTTTTGTTTTTTTTTTCAAGTTGTGATTCATGTTAACACCTAACCGTTTTCATACTGTGGTCGGTTTAACAACTAAGCAATGTTTTACTCACTAAGCATTGCCCATTCTGTAGTGAACCATGATATAACGCCCATACAAGCTTTTCAGTTTTCACAAAATTCAGTACTGTTTAGTTATGTTCTTGTTTGACCAGTATAGTGAACCGCCTCTTGGTTGTTTCATCTGCTCATTTAAAATGTGAAAGTCAGTTATGCTGTACTTATATTATTTCTATATTGTACCTCTCCAACAACGTTTAATATTTTTTATAGAATATGTAGAATGTAGATAAAACACAATCCATTTACAATATGCAACTATAGAGAGTTTTTTTTTGTTTTGTTTTTTTTTTGTTTTTGTCGAGTATTTTGTTCAATGAAAACAGTGAAATTGGATTCAGAGTGATTTTTGTTTGTGGGCAAAATGTAGGCCAGTTAATAAGTAATACTCCCCAGGGCACCTTGTTTCTTTATCCATTCATAAAGAAAGACACTTGGGATTGTATCAGCTCAGGAGTCATATAACTAATTGTGTAGAAGACATCTGGTGCAAGCTGCATTCAGTGCCTCTCTATTTACTTACATTACAATATAATTAGCCTGCTTCAAATAAAACCTGGCTGTCTTTTTACAAATCCCATGGGCTGTAAAACTCAAAAGCTCTGCACTCAGGAATCAATAATTGGATTTTTTTTAAACAAGTCTTCTGAGAGATTTAATAATCATCTAATACTGTCTCTGTTTTTGGAGATTCCAATTATACATAATTCTTTAAATCTGATTACTTATATCTAATTTCTGCATAAGATACAATACTGTATTTGATTATGTTATGGTAGATTAGCTTTGAAGACTGCTGTCTCTTTCCCAGCTAGACCATTGTTTCTCCTAGTATCTAATAATATTTATGCGTAAAGCAATTTGATTGCTCCAGAACAAGTGAAAGGGCATTTGTTGGCCCAAAAAGGGCTACAGGCTTACTCCATAAAAATGTATTTGCACTGTAATTATACTATGCTTTATCATATTTATCTATACAGTACCATGTTTCTTAATGCTTTGTGATAGTTTGTTATGACTTTATATTTTACAACTGGACTACCTAATGATATCAGGGAATTTGTGCTAATTGGGGTCTGTAAAACCAGCCTTTAAAGCTTAATGGCCAGTCTTTGTGTGTTCTGAAATGATTCTCTCTTAATTGTGATAGCCTAGAAAAAAGGGGAAAAAAAAAATCTACGTTTTTGTTTTAACAAATGTGTACAGTGTTGTGTTTTATTCAAATAATTTTTCCTCTGGATTGTGTATTAAACTATGTATGTACTTTCTAATGAATGAATTGTGTACAGCTGCACCTTTTTTGTTCCTACATAATTTTCGAACACTCAATGGTAAGCTACTGTATGTATGTAACAACACTTATATAAACTGCTATAATTCTTTGGCAAATGTTTTGACTATCTTAATTTTGGACATCTAGTTTATCTAGTTTCTTTTTAGTATTGCTACATAGCAACTTCTTTTATTTGACAGTGTGGCTGAAATGTTTTGAAAATACAGGGCTGCTAAATCCCTGTGGATCAAAAAATCTGTCACAATGATTCAATGACAGTAATGATCAAGTGAAACCAAACAAGCAGTGGTTCATCAAAACAAGAAAAATACTGAACTGAACTGAAATCCAAAAAGCCTTTTTAGTTTGCAAATGTTTTTAATTGCTCTATATTTGTTGTTTAATTTTGTTATGTACTGTGTAATATAATAATGATATTTAATTTGGAACAACAGTTATGTTTAAGGTTTTGTCATCAAAAGGATTCAAGGTTGTGATTTCTTATCATTAACACACTAGATAACTGAATAAGCAACTTCCAAGTCTGCGTTTTAAAGATAAACTGCTTTTTTTTTAGGAATGGCTATTGAGAATGTTCAGTAACTTCCACCAGGATTTTTTTTTTTAAATGACTCCTAAATCTTCTGAAAAGCCATTGAAACAGTAGATTCAGTGGTCAATATATTTTGAAAACTTGTTCAAGGATTTCCGGCAACATAGTAATGAGCCTTTGAAAGCTGATACACTAGGCTTGAATAATAAATCAGAAGGTAAGTGTTTCCAGTCTCTGAGAGCTTTGAATCACACTTACCGTATGCAGCTCTTACTTTGGACAGCTGGAGGTAAATGTATGTATTTATTCAAAATGCTTTACCAGATTGACGTCCTTTTCGATGAGGGCCTGGAGCCAAAGTCGTCAACTATTATATATGTGACTACCATCCACACAAAACCTACCCTGGGCAAAACAGTTTACTGTTTGTTGTAAAATCTGGTGTCTTACGCATTCCACGTTAATAATATGGAAATATCCTTCAGAGGAACCATGATATGTTGAGTGTGAAAGGTGTTACTTTAAATTTAAGACCGCCAGTGGAAAATTAATACTCAGCCATGTGGTTTAAAAAAAAAGAAAAAGATCAGCATCTGCCATGGGGTTTCCATGTACACGTGTTTATTAGGACCTTCATTTTTTAAACTTGTGCACAATAATAAAAAATGTGTGGATCTAATTCTGCACTAAACAATGTTGGCCCAAGCACAGGAAAGGTTTCTTAATGGTCATTTCCTAGCCAAAACAATTTCAAAAACTTAATAATGGGCCCCTGCTCAAAGGAAACACTAGGAGCTAGCTGTTGTTGTTACTCGAAGCATATCCAACAATGCCTCCATAAACTTAATACAATCTGATACATATAGTGAGATCCGTTAGCAGGATAAACATCCTGACCATAATGAACTCAGCAGTAAGCTCCGTCACATTCCCACTGTGCACTGCAGGTCTAACTACCAGGAGTTCTCCTCATAGAAGATAATTAATTGCTAATGGATGTTGTAAACACAAGTTCTTTCCTGCCTAGATATTATTGAAGATGTTTGAATGCATTTACCCTCTTGAACTATTCTTTTTTTATGTTTTAAGGCTGTAACTTATTTTAAAGGCCTTCTAGCATGTATATCATACAATTAAGGCATGTGATATCATAGAATTGATCTGCAAAACACGTTTCTGATCAACCCATTTAGGGGTTGAGAAACAAAATGTGAAACACCTTCCATTGCACAATTTATCGGGCGCTACCATACTATTTCTCAAGGGGAGTTGGATGTTGAAATGTGCAGCCAGTCTGTTCGCTAGAAGCCCCATTGTTACTGATCCCTATTGATGTTCAGCCTTTGATCATCTCTCACTATTTTCTTATTCACCATAGCATATTAATCACCCATGAGATGGACAGGCCATTTACTCAACATGTGCATACAGTGCATCTTCTAAGTGTTTACTGATCTACTTTTTTACACATTCAAATTTTATGAAAGAAACTAAATTAGAACCAGACAACTATGCGCAGTAATACACTCAAGGTAATCTCAATTTTGCTATACAGCCTTTGTGAATCATAGGAAGATTGTGAAATAAAAATAAGAGATGACTTAAACCAGTATGGAAAAAAACAATGAGAACATCACCAGATCCAAGAAGTCTGATAGCATTTATTTTTAATAATCGTGTGGACAGAGAGATGAATTCATTTTGATCCAGATTTCTAATTAATTCTGATAACAACTGGCAGGAGAAAAGAGGAACAGAAGGTTATAGGGAGGAAACTAATGTTGGATAAAATGAAAAACAAAATCCCAGAGGCACATAGCTTAACGTTTTATTTGCTCTCTGTCATAGTGAGATATCAGGCTCCCCTTCACAAGATAAGTCATGCCAGTGCAAGGGTTCCTTATCAGACAGAAAGTCTGTGAAGTTTAATGGGAAAATGACAGTATGAATTGTGCTATCAATAATGCAAAGAAAACAAAAATACATTTATGGTTTCACAGCAGTAATTGTAATAGACATATTTTGCTATAAAGCTTTTTGACAAGTGGGTCTGTTTTAATTATTGGTGGCATACTTGAATTGTATTTAACAGTAAAAGTGAACAGTTTCTGTCTCACTATGCATGTTGCAGTGCTTGTAGAACAGTTTACGTTATATGTGCCACTCAGGGGAATCCCCATGTTCGTTGACCTTCTACTCCGCTCAGAATGACTCTCAGGACCACAGGTGTGCCAACACTAACAGCAAGCTTAGTGTTTAAGGCAAAATATTTCTTGAAAGTACCTTTTAACTACTTTTACTAATTTGGTGAAGTTATTAGAGCTAAAATAGTGATTTGGGGATATACTAACCTTTCCCTATGAAATAAGCAGAAGAGTGAAGGGATTTGTTTCTCATACCAGTCCGAACGTATTGCCGTCTCCGAGTCACACAGGCTTTTAAAGTTGTTTTAAAAAACCTTATTTGCATTTTTTCTACATTTCTTAAATGCATATTACACTTAATCATTGGAAGTGTGTGGATTCCTTGGTGTGATTCCTGATTTTAGGAATATGACGCATCATAGGATAAGGTGTGGTTACTTCAAATTCTTCAACAGCTCCTGCCAAAAATGTATGAGTATCACAACCTACAAAAGCCAAACAGTTGGTATTTGGTTTAAGAAAGGAGACATTCAATGTTTTGTTCAATTATTTGTCTTTTATTAACATTTACCATGAACAGACTGCAGCAACTTGAAATTAGTTGAACTTTAGCAAAAAAACTACACAACTTTGTGTAAACTACACAAATAAATATTCTCTATTAAAAGAGATGGCTTTAAGTGCTAAAAAAAAAAACCCAAAAAACCTGAACAGTTATTTTAAAAAAAAGTGAATCTGAAGTATCAAAGTCTACTAATGGGTCTAAAGCTGTCAACACAATTTTAAGGAGCATAACATGCCTCAGATAACAACTGCAAAGCATGGTATATACATTTTTTTTGGTAGGAATGGTATACAGGTAAGATAACATGATTATTTACACAGGTTTAAGATGACCAATCAATGGCCCACAGGCTCTGCCTGGATAACGTGGTGTTCTTTTAGGAAAAACTGAAATAATGTATGCAAAATTAAATAGAACACATTTGTACAACAGAGGCATTAACAAAATATAAAACAAGATAAACTATATACAGTTCAAAATGTAGTCAGTCCTTTTTTGACATGCAAGTCTTAAAATGTCCCTCATTACTGAATGAACACGTCTCTGTTAGCTGGACTGGAAACTTGAAGACTCAGACTCTGTGGAAACTGATGAAAGCCCTCCTCGCTTGGGCTTGGACAACATTTTTAAGCTTGACCCTCTGCTGTTGACAGTCAGTGCACTCTTGGCTGATTTCTTGAACTTGACTCCAAGGAAAGCATACAAAATTGGATTGAGACAGCAGTGGAAATAAGCCAGACCTTCAGTAATGAAAATCCATTTTTCCATATGTTGTAGGAAGGTGCAGCTGTACTGGATAACATTAAGCAGCGTCAAGGTGTCAACTAATATGGCGATGCAGTACGGAAGCCAGCAGATGAAGAAGGCAAGAATGAGAATGATGGTGGTTTTCAATGCTCTGCGCTTTTGCAGGCCCTTGAAACCTTGGGAGAGCTTGGAGATGATGATGCAGTAGCAGGTCAAAATGACCAGACCTGGGAGCACTAATCCAACAACGATGTGCTGAAACCTGAAGACTGTCATCCAGATGTAACCTGACTCAGTAGGGTAGGTGCGGTCACACATCATTCGGGTTCCTTCATCGTGTACCTGGGCAAACACCAAGTCTGGCACTGTGAGGAGAGCAGCAGGAAGCCAAACACCCACATAAATGATCTTCTCAGCCAGCAGCCTTCTGGGTTTCTGGCTATTAGTTGCACGCACTACAGCCAAGTATCGATCAAGACTGATAAAAGCCAAGATGAGGACACTGCTGTACAGGTTGACAGTGTAGATACTATTGACGACCTTGCAAAGAAAACCACCAAAGTACCAACTGCTGGCCGCATCTACAGCCCAGAAAGGCAGAGTGAGGACAAACAGAAGGTCTGCAATGGAAAGATGCAGCCTGTACTTATCGGTCATAGTTTTTGACTTTTTTTGACAGCCCATTACAATGACTACCAGTCCATTACCAACAATGCCCATCACAAAAATGATAGCATAGACTGTGGGCAGAAATATCTTCCTGAGATCATGGTTTAAATCTCTGTTGCAGACTTCATCATACTGGCTATAGTCACCAGAGGCAGACCCTTCTGTGTTATTTTCATCTATGAAGTCTATTGTCCAAATCTGGAAAAAAAAAAAAAAAAAAGAAAATATGTTAAAGTCTATTACTAGTACCAATACAAATTATATTATTATTATTATTATTATTATTATTATTATTATTATTATTTAAACACTGAACCGGGACTCCTGAAATAAACGCATTACTGTCGTGGATATATAAAAGCACCAAATAAAAACAACAACAAAAACAAAACAAAAAAACACAACAACTTACTGACTGCTCGTATAGCAGCTTTCAATTCTAAATGCAACTTTTAAACATCGCGCTCAACAGAACCTTACACTACACAGTGGAGCAGCGCTAAAAACAACAGCTAGTTAAAAACTGGTACTCCCGAATCTGTCCATTAAAGCAATTTCATTTTTTTTAAGGTGCAAAATTTCCAAACAGAAGTTGAGTAAATCTGCACATTCCCTTAGAACTGAAATAACAAGAGAATGGTTACAACAGTAGAAACAGATGTCCATGTAGTGCTTGTGGCAGTCCGGGAGCAGAACGACGTTTCAAAATAAACTGCAGATTTATTCTTATACAAATTTGTACAACGTGCATTCGTTTAATTACAGTTGATATGTAGGTCTCATTATAAGACAACAGATTTATTGCAATTGTCCATTTTATTAATACGAATATATTTAAATATCGTACGTTTTCTCAAATATCAGTGGCTGAAAATAAGGTTAAAAAAAAAAAAAAAAAAGTCAAACCATCCAGAGCAAAACATACAAACGTGATAAAATGTGTACTTACTTCATGATCCATGGTGTATCCAATGTGCACCTCCAAATCTGTTTAAGTTTTGTCACTGCTTTACCAAGCAATTTAAACCAGATTATCCCTTCATGAATTTAGTTGCACACACGGCACAACATTTAAAGTAAAGACCACACGCGCCACACCCACAAGGGGAGGAGTTTTCAGTTGATGCTGCCAGGCACAACCAACCGAGTCGCAGGACAAACTCAGTAACTTTTGAAAACAAGTTTTTCTTGTTTTGAATGTAACAGGTGTTGGTAAGTTTTCACCACGTTTGCCTCCTCATATATATATATATATATATATATATATATATATATATATATATATATATATATAGCTTACATGTTAGTTTGGGGCTACCGATTATATGAGTGAAAAGCGGTTATGCGAGGGATATATTAATAATTATTATTATTATTATTATTATTATTATTATTATTATTATTATTATTATTATTATTATTATTATTTAATATGTGACAGTAACATTTAAATATTGTTGTGAAACAAAAGTAATGTTGTTAACTGTTGTCTGATACATTTCCCTCATCCCCTTGCTGTATTTCAATAAACGTGTTAGTGAACTCACTATCAAAACACGGTTACTATCCCTCAGTGTATTCTTTGAGTTGCTGTGACGTATTGGGACAAACGGTTGGTTTGGTATCTGGACAAATGGCGGTTTAGTTGTGCAGGGATGTGGTTACTCTATCTGTGGTTTGTGTACCTGATTGTGATGAAGGGGTAACGAAGTATGCGACAGGAAATAAACTGAGACCTTTCCAAAAGTCAGGACAGTGTATTCTCTTAAGGACTATTTCCTACACTGTTACTCTGGTAGAAACCTTACAGGGTATTGAAGCAGTTAGCTTTTCTATGCAATATGGATTTTGGCTGAGTTTTATTTGTATCAGTACGTACTTGCCAACATCCTACTTGGCAATATTTGGAAACTGTTCAGCTGGGTAGGCTCGACCTTGTGTTGGTGGGTGGGTGGAAGGTTCGGGATGGGTCATAAACATCATGCACATTGGAGGTGTCATATGCAAAAAACAGTCATTATCATATAATAGACGTACCCCCGCCCTCGGCCCCTCTCTCCCCCCCCCTCTGGAAATGAAAGGTAGTGCGGTCAGATAAAACCACTGGGGGAAATTGTGAAAAGTACACCCCAGAGTCTGGAAACAATTTGCAAAGATACAATATTTAAATACATGTTGGCAGAAACTGACATTATTTTGGAGTAAATAAAATCATATGTTGGTCTGAAACACATAACCATTGTGTTTACAATACCTGGGTTTAATTGTAAGAAGCTGACATGGGTTAATTGTTCAGAGAGTGCAGATAGAACTTGTGTGAATGTTTGTTGATTGTTTATATTGACTACTTGATTACCTGGTGTCTGTATTACTAACTTTGCTCTTTTTCTTAAGAATTTAAAGAGTTGTGAACAACTAGAAACAACCAAAGGATAATTCACTTTGCTTCGCTATGGGTAGGTACACGCACATCTTTCAAATGATGAATAGCATGATTTAATGAACCTGTTGCAACACAATTTGTCAGTAACCAATGGCAAAAGGTTCTTATTTCAAATAATTAAAAATGAAACATCTGGGATTGAATCCACAGATTTAAAATCTGTGTTTTTAGAAGCCATGTTAAACCAACAATGATACACAAACATACATTATACTGAATGGATTGAAAAACACATAGCAAATGTCGGCATTAGGTGAGTTAGAGGATTTGAAAAGCAGTTAGCAGGTTTGAAATACTCTCAAGTATGCCTTTTACTCTGAATACAAATTAGGTATTAACTCTTTACAATACAAAGCAAGATGTAAAAGCGGGATAAAGTAACGTGATGATCAAGAATAAGTACCACTATTTTAAGGCTAGAATGGGGTATAATTTATGCAGAAATGGTCCATTACTCCCTGGAGAATGGGCCAATAATGTCTCTTAAAACAGAACGTTCCAGAATAGCTGTAGATTACCTTACTGAAGTGCAGGAACCATTACTTCACATTTTACCACCGGTATTACATTAGTGTTCTTTTAAGGAGACGCACTTATCAATTTGTAATGAAACTTGGTATGGCCATTCCTTATTACAAGTTCCATAGGGTGCCACATTTTAGATCACAACAAACTACGAATGCATTACTTCTGGCTTCAGATATTTTTATTTTTGGCTAATTATGATATTTTCTGTAAGGCAAACTGGATGAAACTTTGTTGTTGCGAAAAAAAAAAGTTTTATGAAACACAGAGACAGCAATAATGCTCATGGAATATTGTTTTCCCTTTTTTTTAATTAGTCCAATGTGATCTGCATGGTTACTAAACATGTTCATGTCTCTTTATTAAGATTCACCTGTGGCAATTCAGTTTACAGGTGCTTTCAGTATGCAGTTCATTATGATTGTGTCAGGGTCTGTACAAGTATATTGCATACTTTTGTTATCAGAAGAAAAACAATGTATGATAGAAGTATTGATACCTGCAAATTGATGTTTATGTACTAGGCTGTAGTTATGTTTTACATTCTCAGGCAAAGAGTTATTAAAAATACATTACTACACACCAGATGCACAATCAGTGATTGCTGGCCCTGATCCTCACTGAGATGGTGTCTTAAACACATGGACAGAAAATCCATAATCCTTATTCATAAGCAAAGTGCAAACACAATTTTTAAAGAGGAATATACTGTTTTGTATGATGCCCAACAAGCAAGAAACTACCAAAACATTAATTTACTCCTCCTTGCTGTAGTTGCTTCTTGCAACTTTTTATTTATTTATTTTTAAAATTGTATTTATTTATTTTATGTAAAAGCTGTTTTTAAATGGTATGGGGAAGAATTACTCCTTTAACAAATTGGCAGACTGAAGCCCTTTTTACCATTCTGGTCTTAGCAAACCACACCCCAGGAGTCTTCTGCAGCTGGATAGCTAGCTATTCAGATCATAGGAAGAATTTTCTTGTGTCTGGGTTAATTGTAAAGCTTTTGTCAGAAAGAAAGTGTCCCGGGAGGAGGCTTTTTTGCTGAGAACAAAACAGTAAAAACAAAAGGATCTAGTTGGGTACAGAGATCGAAAAACCTCTTTGAAAGCAAATAGACCAAATGTCATTTTTCTGGGTGATCCCCAAATTGGGCATTAATGCAACATTAGCTGTACAAAAGCTAATATGACACACTTATTAACAACAGCAAAAAAAAAAAACCTCTTGTTAATAATAAATACAACTTAAACAAAAAACAGATTGAACAGACACATATTTAATGTAACCTTAAAACTATGCACCGGGAATTTCAATAGGAAGAGAATTCTAAAGTTGTGGGGTATGATGATTACATGTCCTAGTCTCACAGCTATGATTTATATATTCTATTCATGTTTCTACTGCAGGTAGAGTATGCTGTTCTATGTATTTGTAAACCTAACATAATGGAAACCAAATCATGAAAATGAAAGAATCTGGGACCGTTCACTATTGGAAAGCACTTATATTTTTCAGTATAGATTAGAAAACAAGTATACAATTCCTCTGATGTGCATGCTTATTTTGAGGTTAATAACATACACCACTAAATGATAACAAGATAAGATTGTGAAGAGGAGAATGAAGTGAGATACCACAGGGATATAGCAGTAGACCATGATAAAACTGACCATAATATAATTTCCAGACTTTTCATCTACACACTGCTGAGTTCACCAGAATGCAAGTGTAAACGCTGTTATGGAAACTGCTTAAAGAAAGCTGAGTGCTTTGAACAATAGAATGCATAGAGACAAAGGTTTGCCTTATCTTGAAAAGCCACCTTTCATTGACCTTCCTCTGTCTGATTGCCCTTAAGTATGGGAAAATATATTTTCTTGACAGACAGCATTGGGGGCATCATCAATCATTAGGTAAATCAGGTGAAAGTTTTTTTTTGTTATTATTAAAATTTTTTAATCAAATCAAATTATTTGAAAAGATACACCCCATTCACATTTAACAAGGTGACTTGGCAAAGTAATGCAGTTTTGTATGCATTTTACATGCATTTACAGACCTTTATGTTTTCTGGACTATTATTTACCACTCTCTACACTAGTCTTTACAATGTTTTTGATATCATTGTACCTTTCTATACTGTAACACAGTACAGTTTTTATAAGACAATGCACATAGAAGAGTTTGATTAACACAAGTATTATTTTTTTTCTCCAGATATGTTACTAGGAAACATATTGGAGCTTCTTGTTTCTAAAGGGTATCCAATATTTTTGCACCACACCTCAGTGAACAAAAATACAATCAAACTGATATTATAGGCCTGATGTATAACATCCTCTGTGAAATATCAAACTGACAATAAACACTTTTAGATGGTCTCTTATGCAATCATTATAAACAGGTTTAACATTAATTGCTTGTATCTCTTAAATACTAACAAGCTTCTCACACCAAACCAAAAGAGTGTAAAATAAGACCTCATAGTCTAACCTATACAGTAAAGAGTTAAATCAGCACAGAACACAGTGCGCTAATGTGGGCAAATTACCTTTTTTTATCTTTCTGGTTGCATTGAAAACAGGAAGTGGACCGTTGGTATTGGTACATACTGTGACTACATGCTTTATCTCATGTGCTAGAGTTCAAAGACGGTTTAAAAAAAAAAAAAAGAAAAAGCGGGCTGAATTGCAGTATGTTTCCCCCGGTTTGTTAGGGAAATTCAAACCTTTTTTTTTTGGCACCGAGCCCTTAAAGCCACAAGAGCAAGAAAGTGCTAATGCCAATGCTGAAAGGGTGTTCTTACTTTTATTCTCAGTAATAAACATTTTGTGGTTCATTTTTTTTTTTCTCTCCTTCTAACGTTTGAGTTGCAGCTGGTATAGTGTTGCAGGTTCAAAAAAGAAGCAGAAAATAACAGGCCAGCAACAGCTGTCAATCTTGAGCACCCACACACAACCTTGCAGTTGTGTGTTAGCCTGCTAACATTATTAAAAGCAGAGCACCAGATAAGTTAATATATATATATATATATATATATATATATATAGATATATATATATATATATATATATATATAATACGTTGTGCAACCCGTCAGCCGAAAAACTCGATTATATATATATATATATATATATATATATATATATATATATATATATATTATATATATATATCAAAACGAATCGTACTGTTTTTAAGTCTGACTAAATATTATCGTTATTAGTCTTTCTGGAAATGGAAATTCTTAACAAACGAATTTATTCGAAAACACCCATATCGTTACTGACCACCCCCGTCATGGATGGGAATTCTTTTGACTTGTCGTCCCACTAGTTTCCTCCTCATTTCAGGAGAGATAAAATGATAAGTTGACCGAACATTTGGTGACCATACCGCCACCCATATGGCACAATGGTTAGATAAGGGCAAAGGGGAGGTCATCCTGGATTTGATCTTTGATTGGCTTGACTCAGCCCAGAAGTCATACATCGATGGGGGAGGGGTGGAGGAAAATCCTACTTTAGTCAGATAAGAAAATTACAATGGGGACCAAAAGTTAGCTGACCACAGACACAGATGAAGCTGGGACAAGTTGTCAGCAATATAAGTGGACACACAAAAGTGTGAAAACTGGGGCTTTTCCACCAAGCAGTACAGAGAGAGATATATATATATATATATATATATATATATATATATATATATATATATATAATATATATATACACACACAAGCAAAACTGCTGTGTACCATAAGTTTTTCTTCAAATTCTGGATCTGGTTGGCAATAATGATAGTGTTATTGCAATGTGTCATAGTGTAGATTATAATGAAAACTACAGGGAACAGCAGAAAGAAACTTCCAGAAACTATGGCGTTTCATTAGTTCTGTTAGGCAGCAGGTGCTGGTACAGTCCTTAATACTTATCCACCAACAGCAATGAGTCATTAGAGCTGTAGTTTGGATTAATCTTAACATTGCTAAAAACTTGTATAATGAAGTATAGACTTCTGATAGTAAGTAAAAAACAAACAAAAAAATATAATAACAGCAATAAAACAATAAGTAAAAATGAACTTTATGACAGCAGTGGCTCTGGCACAGGTAACCGAGATAGAAATTCCAGTAATGACCAGGAATGGTGTAAACTGGTCAGAACTGGTATTCAGCTGGTTAAGATGGCCAAGAAAAAATAATCCTTTAAAAACTACAACTCCAAACACTCCAACACTTAAATTAATCTATTTGCTGTAAACCTTGTATATCCCAATTCCCAACTCTTAGCTGGACTGCAGCTCACCAGCAGTTACTGGAATTTTTAGCATGCAACAGTTCAATTCTGTATGATAAAAAGGAAAAATGTTACTGAAATGTATTTTTGTTTTGATTTTATTTTACTCCATGTGTTTTTGTGCAACCCTTTTCAAGGGCAAGTTATTAAAGATGGTGTTGTCCTTGCTAAATCATTAACTGTGAGTATGCCTACATCTTAAAGGGTTATTAAACAGATAATGCCATATATGTATGCCAAACTGGTTTCAGTAAAGATGAGCTTTAACTGCTAAGCCTAGTCTAGAAATTAGTTGCATTGTTGTTTACTGGTTCATTCAACAATTTATTTATCCATTCAAGATAGTCTGATGATGTACAGACATCATTTATAGTTTATAGGGGCAGGAAGCAATAAATGCTCTTTGAAGTTGAGGCCTTGCTATGGAAACCACGGTCCACAAGTACAGGCCACAAAAATGATCTCCCACTAGCCCCAACAATAAAGGGGTGGTACAGATTGATCAATATCTAACTGGTCTGAGGGGGTCACCGTGGTGCTTGGTAGTCTGAAAAACAATACCAAGGCAAGTGCCTGAGGCCACTGGCAACAAACTGTTACTTTCAATTATTTTGTTGGAAAAAAAATAGATTACCAAGCCACCTGTTCAGTTTTCTTGCATCAGTCAGTTTGTATTCTATGATTAAATCTCTGTAACTGTAACTGTTTAGCATGTATCTTAATTATGCACATTTCTATGTCGATATAGCTTGTTTGTCATTATACATTTTACTTTTAGTCTATTTTGTTTGTTCGGGCTGTAGTATAAAGTTTTGTTAGGATCATTTGCATAGGCAACTAATGCATGTATCTTGACTCAACCTAAAACAGCAAAATAACACAAATAAATATTGTGAAATATTAGATAACAGTTACATAACAAGTACAGAACACTCTCAAACCAACATTGTTCATTTTTGTCTTGTTTTGTAAATAATACTCATTCGTGATAAAAAAAAAAGTTGATTAGAATTTCCATATTGAATGCAATCTTACAATGGCCAGTTAGAATTTTATAGACCTGTCACAAAGACGGCTGCAGTGGGTGACGTCAGACCAGAAACAGGAACCAGGAACCAGGAAATAAACAACAGAGTGGTGGAGTTTGGTGAAGCTGAGCGATTGGTTTCGCTCAGCGTTTAATAATAAAATGGACAGAAAATAAAAGGTTGTAAAGACAAAACACACAGCACACTGCACTTTCGCCAAAATAAAGAGACAAAGAAAACGGACTACACAGACAAAACACGGTGAGCTGATATTTAACTATTATTATTATTATTATTATTATTATTATTATTATTATTATTATTATAACCTCCGTCTCCAATCCCATTCTCCACTCACCGAACACACAACCCCGAGTGAGTGAAAACATGCGGCTTTTATGCAGCTGTACCGAGACTCGATTGCTAATCAATCATTCAATTGGAGTCGCGGTACAACTGCACGTGAATTAATAAAATGCAATTTCCCGTGCTCACATATTATTACATTTTACTTGCACGTAAAGTGCTGTGCAATCCTCGTGCCTAAATACAAATATATATTTTAAACACTCGTGTCACACAGACACGTTTATATCCCTTGTACCCATGACTATACACCAACATTAACACACAACACTCAACATATAACACTGAAATACACACAGAGGCAGGCAACATTGCCACATATCCCACATATCCCCCCGCCCCCTTGTGCATAGCACACATGGCCTCAATGGCCACCTCCCCCCTTAAAATCCCCAAAGTCTTGCTCAAAGTCCTGGGTTAAGAACAGGGACTTTAAGGGGTTGATGGGCAGCAAAGTTGCCAGTAGCCAGGCTGCTGCTGGCCATGCTGTCAGCAGACGTGCTGACAGTGGGGTGAGTGTCTCCTCCCGCTGTACCACTGGCAGTGGAAATGGAAACCAATGGAGACCTGTTTATATCCCGTGTACCCATGACTATACACCAACATTAATAAACAACATGCAACATATAACACTGAAATACACATAGGGGCGGGCAACATTGCCACAAGACCACAATATTATTATTTTTTTTTGTAAAACTACAGAAAACAGAATAACAATTGATAATTATACATTCAACTGCAAACTCTCTGTGCGGCATTAAATGTACAGTGAATGTAAATGTCTGGTTTCAACCCGTTTCAATAGAGGGTACTCTCCTCTAGCAACAACAGGTTAATTACAGTGAAGAATACCTTTACAGAACAGTATTACATTGTAGCTTTAGAATGTTTTGCTGGCATCACATTAAAACATTAAAACAACAGCACAGTCCCTTGTCTTACTTAGAATTGTATTTCATGAATAAGTCCAGCTCTAAAATAAAATTAAAAAAAAAAAAAAAAAAAAAATGAACAATGTAGAAAGTAGAAAGTATGTTGTAAAAGCATTGAGTTTTGAGCAAATTCCCATGAGAATCATGACATTTTAAATTGAACAAACACAACCCTCCTTCTAAACCCTTTTAAAACGTTTCCTTGGTTTATAGTTGTGCTTCTGGTCTTTGTGAGTGCAGCGGGATGAGGATCTCTTGATCTGCTGATTTATCTTTGTATTCTGGAGCCTTTGGGTTGATTTTTTCAGTCAGTTGTACTCCAAAAGAGTTTTCACAAACCAGAATTCACATGGGATCTGACCTTTCCTGGCATATCTAAAGTATATATTTTTTCTTTGCTTGAGTTTAATTTTATTTTGTCAACAATAGAACTCTAAATAAACCTACAAATGAGTTTCCATGGTTTCCAGTAGTCTGTCACCTGTCACCTTTCACCCTTTTTTAAATAAATATTTCTAGGGCTTGGAACATGAGGCCCTTTAAAATGATAAACTGTCTTCATTACTGCTGCTGCCTTCTAAGCAATTAAGATTAATGAGGGATTTTAAAACCACAGTTCAATAAAAACACAGCTACAGACAAGTCTTCCTATAATTGATCAACTGTGCCTAATGGAGCAGAAAAAAATGTTTTATGTCTGCTCGATCAGAAGAAAGATCAGAAGATTGGCCGCAACTGGCCCGCAGAAGTCCTTGATCAATCTGAGTGTGGAGCAAATTAATCAATATTTTTGCATCATAATAAATATTTATTCTAAATATGTTATATTTTCATAACACATTCTAGGTTTGTGTGCTCCATTATAGACATAGCACAGGGCATTGCCTCATAATATTGAGCATGTATAAATCTGGATTGGGCATAGACACTGCAAAGGACACTATGATTTTGGGTAGAATCTTTACAGCTGGCCTGAAATAGTTTAAGGTAGAATAGGTTGATTTTATTATGTAAAAACAAATGTTGCTATAGTACAGACATTTTTGGCACTCAGTAAAAAGATTGGAAAGCTATAAAGGAAGCAATGCCCAGCATTTCCCAAATTATGAGCATGCACAATTATGTAGCATAGCTTTTGAAGATATTAAGTTATGTCACATTCCCATGAAAACAAAAAAAAAAACATAAATAATATGAAACAGATAGAATCTTCAACATCTGAAGCTTACTCATAGGCTCTGACAATTGTCTGAGCCTAGCAAGTTCCTTATGAAATGACATTATTTTAATACAATCATTTTAGATAGCTCATAGACTGCTAAACAGATTCATTTGTGCTTCTTTTCAGAGATGGAGTTGTGTGATTCTGAAAACAAGAAGATTGCTTTTATGAAACCATCCCACCCTCTCCTTTAGAGAATGCAAACTATATAAAGAACACAGCTGCCACTGCGGTTTCCACCTCCACCCTTCCAAATAATCTGAGAAGACCCTACAGGATTCTAAATTACTATGGAATAACAAACAACCCCCTGATCTACTCCCTCAGCTTTATCATAGCTTTCCCTTATGGGAATGTAACTTTGTGTACCAACATAATTTGCCACCATATTCATATTAGGCTCCACTGGCTACATAGCAATATACAAAGAGGGCAAGGAAGAAATCAATATGTTATGTGTCAAGGGTCTTAAATTTAGGTGAACAATGTGACAAAAATAAACAGCACCTATTATTAACAAAAAAATGAATCAGACTGAGAATTTTGTTTCTTTTACAAAAGGTACCTAACGTTTTCTCATTTGTAATCACCAAGGATTACTCTAGCTATGCGAACATTCATCCTGAGAAGTTGTGATAAGACCCCACCCTCACCTTCTGTACCAGACAGTTAAGGTTCGATAATGGTTGTTGTCGCCACTGAACCCCTGTCAACTTTCACATCCTCTTGATCACATAGCTTTCATTAGCCCCTGAATTATTGCCTCTTTCAATCTTTGAAACATTCTAATAGCAAAGGAGAAGCCATACTAATGGGGGATTTCAACTTCCCCCAAATAAAATGGGAAAACCCGGTGGGTAGCGCGAAGGATGAAATAGAAATGGTGGAAATGACAAATGACTGCTTCCTAACACAATTTGTGAAGGCACCCACTAGAGGGGAGGCATGCCTTGATTTAGTCTTTTCAAATAACGAAGATAGAATAACTAAAACAGAGGTCAGAGAACCACTGGCAAACTCAGACCACAACATGGTCTCATTTGAAGTGTTTTTTAAATCCCCAAAAGTAAAGACTAAAGTTAAGGTTTACAATTTTAGAAAAGCAAATTATGAAGGCATGAAACAGAGACTAACAGAAGCAGATTGGAGTAAAATAGAGAAAACACCCACAGAAGAAGGATGGTTGTTCTTCAGAAATGTAGTACTAGAGGCACAAAACAATTACATCCCTAAAGTAGACAAATCTAAATGTAAAACTAAATTGCCAAAATGGTTTAATAGATCAATTAAAAAAAATATTCAGCGAAAAAAGGCACTTTACAGAGCATTAAAAAAGGACCAAAAAGAAAGTACGCAGAAAGAGTACACGGAACTGCAAACGCAAGTCAAAAAGGAAGTTAGAAAGGCCAAGAGAGAAATAGAAATGAACATTGCTAAGGGAGTTAAAACCAACTCCAAAATGTTTTTCCAATATTACAACAGCAAGAGAACATTCAAAGAGGAGATTAAATGTTTAAGAGATACAAATGGCAAAATCGTAGAGGAAGAAAAAAAAATAGCAAATATGTTAAATGATTACTTTTCACAAGTTTTTACAAAGGAAGATACTGACAACATGCCCCACATGTCATCCAGTTCCTATCCAGTTTTAAATAACTTTAGCATAACTGAGGCAGAAGTGTTAAAGGGACTAGGAGCTCTTAAAATAAACAAATCCCCTGGGCCGGATGAGATCCTCCCAGTAGTACTCAAAGAAATGAAAGAAGTAATTTACAAACCGCTAACCAAGATCATGCAGCAGTCTCTTGACACAGGGGTGGTACCGACAGACTGGAAAATTGCAAACGTAATACCGATCCACAAAAAGGGAAACAAAACTGAACCAGGTAACTACAGACCAGTAAGCCTGACTTCTATTATATGCAAACTTATGGAAACTATAATAAGATCCAAAATGGAAAATTACCTATATGGTAACAGGGTACTGGGAGACAGTCAACATGGTTTTAGGAAAGGGAGATCGTGTCTAACTAACTTGCTTGATTTTTTTGAGGATGCAACATCGATAATGGATAATTGCAAAGCATATGACATGGTTTATTTAGATTTCCAGAAAGCTTTTGACAAAGTCCCGCACAAAAGATTAATTCTCAAACTGAACGCAGTTGGGATTCAAGGAAACACATGTACATGGATTAGGGAGTGGTTAACATGTAGAAAACAGAAAGTACTGATTAGAGGAAAAACCTCAGAATGGAGTGTGGTAACCAGCGGTGTACCACAGGGATCAGTATTAGGTCCTCTGCTATTCCTAATCTACATTAATGATTTAGATTCTGGTATAGTAAGCAAACTTGTTAAATTTGCAGACGACACAAAAGTAGGAGGAGTGGCAAACACTGTTGCAGCAGCAAAGGTCATTCAAAATGATCTAGACAAGATTCAGAACTGGGCAGACACATGGCAAATGACATTTAATAGAGAAAAGTGTAAGGTACTGCACGCAGGAAATAAAAATGTACATTATAAATATCATATGGGAGATATTGAAATTGGAGAAGGAATCTATGAAAAAGACCTAGGAGTTTTTGTTGACTCAGAAATGTCTTCATCTAGGCAATGTGGGGAAGCTATAAAAAAGGCTAACAAGATGCTCGGATACATTGTGAAAAGTGTTGAATTTAAATCAAGGGAAGTAATGTTAAAACTGTACAATGCATTAGTAAGACCTCATCTTGAATATTGTGTTCAGTTCTGGTCACCTCGCTATAAAAAAGATATTGCTGCTCTAGAAAGAGTGCAAAGAAGAGCGACCAGAATTATTCCGGGCTTAAAAGGCATGTCATATGCAGACAGGCTAAAAGAATTGAATCTGTTCAGTCTTGAACAAAGAAGACTACGTGGCGACCTAATTCAAGCATTCAAAATTCTAAAAGGTATTGACAGTGTCGACCCAAGGGACTTTTTCAGCCTGAAAAAAGAAACAAGGACCAGGGGTCACAAATGGAGTTTAGAAAAAGGGGCATTCAGAACAGAAAATAGGAGACACTTTTTTACACAGAGAATTGTGAGGGTCTGGAATCAACTCCCCAGTAATGTTGTTGAAGCTGACACCCTGGGATCCTTCAAGAAGCTGCTTGATGAGATTTTGGGATCAATAAGCTACTAACAACCAAACGAGCAAGATGGGCCGAATGGCCTCCTCTCGTTTGTAAACTTTCTTATGTTCTTATGTTCTAATATGTTTATTTTTATTTTCGTGGCATTACAGAAGTAGACAACCAGCCAGCCAGTGTGAGCTTTTGACCTTGATTCAGAAACCTAATGTGAAACCATGGGAACTGTTGACTGTGGCACTTGAATGCTGAGGTTAAATACACCACAAATCATTGCTGTTTATTATTATTATTATTATTATTATTATTATTATTATTATTATTATTATTATTATTATTATTATTTATTTCTTAGCAGACACTCTTACCCAGGGTGACTTATAGCTGTATACAAAAAATACATTTCAAGAATTACAGTACAATTAAGAGCAACATACAAAATACAATGACTTCAGTTGTAATAACAGCAAATACAAAATACAGTACGATTTGATATCGGGGCAGTTTAAATGCAGATAACAGTGTTGATAGTTGCATCAGGGTTAGATACTAGTGCAAGTGAAATACAAAACACTACAGACTGGGTTAAGTGCAGGATTAAATACAGTAAAATAGGGAGCAGATAAGTGCAAGTTAAAATTCAGTGTTGTCTGAAGATGTGTGTCTTGAGGAGACGCCTGAAGCTGGTCAGGGACTGGGCAGTCCTGACATCAGTAGGAAGGTCATTTCACTACTGCGGGGGCGAGGGTGAGGAAGGATCGGGCTCTGGAGGCAGGGGAGTGTAGAGGAGGTACAGCCAGTCTTCTAGGCATCAGTAGGGGAGTACAGGAGTCTTGAACTGGATGTGAGCACTGATTAGCAGCCAGTAGAGTGAGCGTGGGAGAAGTGAGGCAGAGAGAACACCAGGCGAGCAGTGGAGTTCTGGATGAGCTGGAGCGGATGGGTGGTGGATGCAGGGAGGCCGGCCAGGAGGGAGTTGCAGTAGTCTATGCGGGACAGTAAAAGGGCCTGGACGAGGAGTTGCATGGAATAGTTGGTGAGGAAGGGTTGGATTCTTCGTATGTTGCTCAGGAAGAATCGACAGGTGCATGCTAGAGTGGAGATGGGCTGGGAGTAGGAGAGGCAGTGGTCCAGGGTTACTCAGAGGTTCTTGGCTGAGTAGGAGGGAGAGAGCATGGTAGATTCCAGAGAAATTGAACTAGAGAGATCAGAAGAGGGGGAAGATGAGGAGGGGAAGAAAAGGAGGTCAGATTTAGAGAGGTTGAGTTTGAGGTGATGCGAGTGCATCCAGGAGGAGATAGCAGACAGACAGGTAGAGATGCGGGAGGGGATGGTGGGAATCTCCAGGGGGGGGGTCGTAGAATACTAGGGTCTGGGGGGGGGGGGGGGGGGAGATGGGGGGGGGGGGGGGGGGAAGATCTGAGCATCATCAGCATAGAAATAGTATGAGAAACCATAGGATGCGATGAGGGGGCCCAGAGAGTGGGTGTAGGGAGACAACAGGAAAGGACCCAAGACTGATCCTTGGGGGACTCCTGTTGAGAGAGGGTGAGGTGTGGAGGTTGAGCCATGCCAGGTTAGCTGGTCGGTGTGGTCAGAAAGGTAGGAAGAGAACCAAGTCAGAGCAGTGCCAGAGATTCCGAGGTCAGCGAGAGAGGATGGGAGAATTGAATGATCTGGAGGACACTGGATACATTGCTGGAGAACACACATACGTTCATATAGATACAATAGTTCAAAGTGACGTTAACATTTTAAAAGTGCTGCTGTACAATAATGTATTTTACATATATTTTACCATGAGTTATAAATGTCTTGCAAGTAAGTTGCTTAAAAACTGTCAGGGTAGCAACCCATCCAAGCATTCGATAGACAGACCAAGGACATGCTTATACTTACCCCCAATCACAGCTTTGGCACCTCTCAGGCATATTAATGATTGTCTCCCATTTATACTAGAAACAGGGATGCAAGCAAATGTTTATTTAAATTAAAGACTGTGACTTGAATTACTGTATAATTTTAAATAAAGTACATACATGCTTTTCTATACATATACATATACACATGCAGTATTTACAATAAGAAATAAACTTAAAAACATTGTGACTATTGGCTCCCTTTAAATAATAACACTTACAAACATTGTCTAGTAGTCATGGAAACCTCTTGTCTCCAATTCTGTGTAATGAGTATCTGAATGTAAAGTTGATAGATAAGTGTGTGGCTCCTACGTTCATTTTGCACACTTTGCCCTGTTTTAGCATTTAGTCAGGTTCTTCTTCAAAGGAATGATACATCTTAATTGTGTCAGATTAAGACAGCCCCTCTGAAAGCCCGGTGCCCCCCAACCATTAACATCACTTTCTGCAGCACCTGCTGTTTCTTGAGTTGGAAGTGATCTATCAAAGCCCTGACCAGACCCAACCTTGTTATCTTCTCAGATCTGTCAAAATCAGAACGCAAGTTGGTTGTCCCCAGGCCTCTATTACATCTAGAGCCATCTAGTGGCAGATACAATTTTCTGTCATTTCCAAATATAACTAAAAGCCAAACAGCTGTCTTCATACACTCTTAGCCAGATCAAGGAATGTAACATAATTTGTATTAACTGTTGGCATGAACTTTCCAATTTTAAATAGCAAACAAAACATATACTGGTGGTACAAAACAACTTTAATGGGCCTGGACAGGGTTAGAGAAATACAGAGACGATGTCAAGCAAATAGACCTAACATGGATTGAAAGAAGATATTGAACAGAGTGTTGTGTGAATTTGGAAACAGGAGATTTGTGTTGACTTGTGTTTGCCTAAGTTCAGGAGTGGAGAACAGAGACGACAAGAGGTTTATCAGGACAGGGAGGCGTTAGGAGCACGAGGCAAGCTGAGGGAAGACAATAAAAGCGATGGAACAGTCTGAGACATTTGCGTGACTTGGAATTGGGGAAGTTTCTACTCCAGTGAAATTCTGTGGATGTGAGGTGAAATAAAGAGAATTGTACATGCTAGAGGAAGAGTAAACACTGGAAAAGTTCATTAAACCATACTGTTACGTGTATGCTGTGCTTGTCATGTGTATTGAAATGAATACGTGCTCCTTTGAAGTGTTTATCTGCTGTTCAAAAACTGCCAGAAGACCTTTAACAGGGAATTGTCCATCCAAAGGCTGTTAAATAAAAAGGCCAGACTAGGCCAATGTTAAATTCAGATCTACTGTTCTCTGATGCTTTTTTTTGTACTTCGTGTCTGAAAATTCTCATGTGTGCACTGCTGCTGGTAAAGAGTTACAGACAGATTGTGTTGGTGTCCTGGGTTATCTTTGTGTAATGAATTCAGTAGGAGAGAGTGCACTGGAATCTAGACTGACAATTAAATAACATCAGTTGTTTTCTTTCATTTAACAAAGCAGGGCATAACTCTCTCTCTTTCTCTCTCTCTCTCTCTCTCTCTCTCTCTCTCTCTCTCTCTCTCTCTCTCTTTCTCTGTCTCTCTGTTCATACTTACAGCCTGATTTCTTACTGTCAGACAACACATAGAACAAGAAATATTGAACTAATTATCATTTCCATAAACTGACATTAATGGTCTGGAAAACAAGGGCGCGTTTTTAACATTCAGCGTACTTTTACACCATCTCTGGAGCATACCTAAAGTTTTATGAGCAGTTAGAAGCTTAGCATCCATTATATGCCTCAGTATCAAGGGAAGACAAAGTGCTCTTCGTAGTGAATACAAATCAAGTACACAAGTCACAGCTACTGTGATTACCATATAATGAGACCCTTTGATGCTGATTGGCATATTATTTAGTGAGACCGACAGATTATCAGTTAGGAAACTTTATGTAATTTTTGTCAGCCTCATGCCAACACTAAGTGAGCATCAAGATACAAACCACTTTTTTTCCCTCTGCCCCACACCTTTAGAATGAAACAAATAGGACTTTTCAGCTTTATATGATGCAGGCTGTTTAGAGGCAGAAGTTTGCAAACACAAAACAAAACAAAACTCATTACAGTGCATTCCGTTGGGTTCATTATGGATCATGCCTTCTTAAACATAGTTTACTGGAAACATTATTATTGCTTATCAAGCAGAATGAGGACCTATGATCCCAATGTTGCTTTTAAAAAAAGAGATTTATGGGTGGAGCCTGTTTGGCAATAGATACCATCAGGTGCTGTATTAGTCATAGTGCTCATATTGCTTACTTCCATGTGAGGATACTGTAATCATATTGTTTGAACATTAACAGTAATTACATGGATAATAATGGTTATTCCTCAACACATTGGTGTGCATAGGTTTTGAGACACATTGATTCTTCTCAGCTTGTAAAATATACAGTTGAATTATTTTATGTAGTTTTTGTAAAACTTCTATAGACACACTCTGATATATTACTCATATATGTACCATTCCCAACACATGTAGACAACTGTTTTTGCAACACCTATTTGTTGAGAATCTATTTTTAATTGTTTTATTTAGGCAAACTCAACTCAAGATATTCCATATTTTTTAAATTGCTTGGAAGTATTAATGAAGGAACATTGAATTGGTGTATGATGTAGGTGGGTGGGCCAAGATGGATACTTCTTTGGAAGCAGGTTGAGAGATATCGTTAACTAAATAGTGATTTGAATCAGTTAATCAGCATGGCCCCATATTGTATTCAATAACAGTACAAGATAAAATGCATTCTATTGGCACCTGAGGTCATAAGAGATTATTTACCAGTGTAATAGAACACTTGGGGTGGCTTGATAAAGATGGGTCAAGTTACAACCCTTATTCAAAGATTATAAGATGTCATGGTTGATCCACTGAAAATAATATAAACGATACAACTGCAGAGATCAGCATATTGCTTCAGAGAAGCATGATTAAGACAAGATTTGTTCTCCCATAACAAACAAAAACAACCCTGTTCACCCATGAACTCAGATTCAACTTGTTGATACAAGTTGAACTGTCTGATTTCCTGCTTTCTAGACAGTGACGAAAAGACAACAGACGAGGCGTCACTCATGTATGCGACTCTACATTGTTGTTTACTGTTACAGCAGGAATGATCAGGGGTTAGAAAAGCTGCTGAGAAGTGTGTGATGATCACAAGGCTAGTTTTATTCACACTTCCCCCCTTTTTTTTCCATAATAAAGAATTTTAATTTTGGTTGTGGTGAATACCAAGTATATGAAGTGGTGTGTCACTCTGGGAGTTGATTTTTTTGCCATGTTTTAAAATGTGGTTTACTATACCTCGCTGGGTTTTACAATACTTATGCTGTACCATTCTTTCACTGCTTTATTTACACTTTGCTATGCTTTTACTGTGGAAAACTTTAATAAGGGGATCAAATACTTTTTCTCCTTTTCTAACATTCCTGCTGATATTTATAACACTGAAAGAATGCACTATATTTCAGGTATAATAACTATTTATAGCTGTCACGCTAATGTAGGCAACTATATGTGTTTTTGTTTTTGTGCCCAATGGACCTGAAAGATTTAGCAGGTGGTCTAGGTGTTTATACTGTTATGTGCCTGTTTCGGACAGTGTTTGTTACCAATTATAGAATGGGTCGTGTTTCACTTATGTGCATTGAAAGAAAATAAGTTGTCTTTATGCTTATCGCTTGCCATCTTTTTACTTTTGTTTAGGCGTACAGCCCTCATTCATCGTACTTTTGTATGATGGCATCTCATATAAGGAAGCCTCACACAAGCTATTATCCATCTAAACTGATGTCACTGCACAAAGTATTATTTGACACACCTTGAAATTCCAGATGGATCCTATGATCCACAGTGACAGGTTATCATATAGAATGGTCTGGCAAACAAGTATACATGTACTTGACTTTGCTGCTGCTAACATTATAACACATTTAGTAATTTAATTTGAATGCACCCAATTAACGGAATGTTGAAATCACAGAATCTTTTGAAGCTACAAATCCATACTATACACCAGTCCTCCCAGATATTTCCTTTGAGGTGTTCACTGTGGACTCTGAGTTATAATACCTTCTTATATTACTTGCAATATGATTATTAGAAATCTGTTCAAGAAATGGCATATTCCAAGTAGATCGATAAATAAACATCTGTACACATCTAAAATGTACATGGTTTTTAATTGAAAAAAAAAAACAAACAGTTTTGAATGATTATCTACAAATCTCAACTAAGGATTTGCAGACATTAAGGGAACATGTGAAGTATTTTAGGTGCTTGAGATGAACTGAGTCTATTTACATTTTTGCAAAATTATGTTTTTAACGTTAATAAATTGGATGATATTAGCAATTTAATAGAAAACTAATATAAACTGGTGTTTTAATCAATATGCTATTTAAAACTCTCGTAATATGATTTTAGTAATTTGCAATCTGTTTTTCCGTCTGGGTTCCTCTTAAATGTTTGCATGTTTATCAAAAATACCATTTGGAAAAAAGGAGATCCTCTTTATTCCACTTGTTACATTTATATGTTGCTTCTGCAGGTCTCAAATACTGCAGCCCTCTTGCTGTTGTAGGTACCAGTGTGATTCTGCAGCTGAAACCACCCACAGGGAATAAAAACAAAATGGGCAAACCAACAAGATCTGGTTTCTAATGAAATGGACATTTTCAAAACCTACCTATTATTTTTTCAATACACTCTTCTAAGTGAACTTTGCAAAGTTGGGATAGTTTGCCCTGCAGTAGAACCTAACTTACCTAAATTCTCTTTGAGCAAGAAAACAGTTTCCTGCATAACAGTTTAAACAGTGGTAGTTATCAGATATGATCGCAATACTACTGGGTTTATGGAAGATGTTAGATTGGTTGCAAGCTGAAACTTTCAAAATATTTTTTTTACATAATGCTTAAGTTGCAATTTTTATAGGTTCTGCCCCAACTAGAATCTTACATTGGGATATGTATTAAATAAAACAAAAATAAAGTGGTATAAAGACTTGTAATAAACTGCGTTGTGGCAGTAACCTGAGCCAAAATACAGTTACACAAAAACACATTCTGTACAGCAGAATAACTACACATGCAAACAACTATTCCCTGTTGCACCCCTGTTTAGTGATTGGGGCTGTTACTAGCAGCAGTCAGAGGTGTCACCAGAAGGCAACTCGAATAAAAATGTTTGTTTTGAATGGTATCCCAGCAGGTGCTAGTGCTGAATTCAAAGCACCTTAAGGTGACTAAAAAGGAACCCAAAGGAAGCCATTGTAGATGAGATTATGCAAAATCACGTGTCTGGATTCAGTATATGCTTCATCTTTCGGTTATGTCCAATAGAGCATTGAAATTAATGAAGCACTGCACTGTCTGCACGGGTTGGTTTATGGAACTTTTTATCAAAGAACATTTGTAAAAACAGCTGCAAGACAACGGTTATAAAGGGTTTGTACACCCACCCCCTCAAAAACAAACAAACAAAGACACTTTGTAACTAAGAAAAACCAACAGTTGTGTAGTTTATATATATATATATATATATATATATATATATATATATATTATATATATATATATATATATATATATATCTATATATATTCGTTAAACTTAATTTAAATAAATATAAATTAAATCATTTATTAAGTAAATAAATTTAAATTGTTAAAAATACCAAAAAATGCAGGTACAAACGAGGAGTTAACTTTCCGAACTCAAGTTAAATGAGAGGTATTGTGTTAAACAATATGTCACGTTGTTATAACATAGTGTGCCGAATAAGTATTAGAAACCTGTCGACTAACGCAGACGTAGAACACTTGGTTTTGGTTGTTTGGTGTGCAAGGTAATCAAACATGCATCAAACACATCTTCAGGTGTGAAAAAGTTACTGCCCCCCCCCCCCCCCTAGTTAACTCAACCCAATTAAAGGGATAATTAGGGTCAGCTGTTTAAATACTTTGGTTAACAATCAGGCCTGCTTTGGGCCAGCCCTGCTCAATATAAATCTGAATAACTTTGGCCCTTATCTTCAGAGTGAAGTTGTCAGCACACAGGTTCTAGAGGCACATCATGCCACGATCAAAAGAAATTCCTGAAGACCTCCGAAAAAAAAGTTGTTGATGCCTATCAGTCTGGAAAGGGTTACAAAACCATTTCTAAGGTTCTGGGCTCCACCAAATCACAGTCAGAGCCATTTTGTCCATATGGAAAAAGTTTGGGACAGTAGTGAATCTTCCCAGGAGTGGCTGTCCTACCAAAATCTCTCCAAGAGCAAGGCGTAAAAGCGTCTAGGAAGTCACAAAGAACCCTAGAACAACATCCAGGGATCTGCAGGCCTCTCTCGCCTTGGCTAAGGTCAGTGTTCATGACTCCACCATCAGAAAGACACTGGGCAAAAACATGGCAGAGTAGCAAGGCGGAAACCACTGCTCACTAAGAAGAACATGAATGCTCGTCTCAAGTTTGCCAAAAAGCACCTGGATGATCTTCAAGAGTTCTGGAACAATGTTCTATGGACAGATGAGTCAAAAGTGGAACTTTTTGGCCAACATGGGCTCCATTATGTCTGGCGAAAACCAAACACTGCATTCCACAGTAAGAACTTCATACCAACAGTTAAACATGGTGGTGGTAGTGTCATGATTTGAGAATGTTTTGCTGCATCAGGACCTGGACGACTTGCCATCGTTGAAGGAACCATGAATTCTGCTCTGTATCAGAGAATTCTACAGGAGAATGTCAGGCCATCCATCCATGAGCTGAAGCTGAAGCGCAGCTGGGTCATGCAGCAAGACAATGATCCGAAACACATAAGCAAGTCTACATCAGAATGGTTGAAGAATAAGAAATTTAAAGTTTTGAAACGGCCTAGTCAAAGTCCAGACCTAAACCCCACTGAGATGTTGTGGCAGGACCTGAAACGAGCAGTTTATGCTCGAAAACCCACAAATGTCATTGAGTTGAAGCAGTTCTGCATGAAGGAGTGGGCCAAAATTCCTCCACGGCGCTGTGAGAGACTGATCAATAACTACAGGAAGTGTTTGTTGCAGTTATCGCTGCTAAATGTGGCGTAACCAGTTATTGAGTTTTTTTCACACTGGGGCATTGGGTGTTGCATAACTTTCTTTAATAAATAAATGAAAAAAGTACCAAATTTTGTGTTATTTGTTCAATCATGGTCCCTTTTATCTAATATTAGATTTTGATTGAAGAGCTGTTAACATTCAATGTCAAATATGCAAAAATGCAGAAAATTTGACAGGGGCAAATACATTTTCACGGTACTGTGTGTGTGTGTGTGTGTGTGTGTGTGTGTGTGTGTGTGTGTGTGTGTGTGTGTGTGTGTGTGTGTGTGTGTGTGTGTGTAATATTGCTTTAAAGAATAACATCAATTAAATATACATAAATAAATAAATTTCAATTGTTAAACATACCCAAAAAATTTTAGTCCATGTTGCTCCCCAATTTGAAAGACCTGATTTAAATGACATCTCCCCAATATAACCCACGTACCAGCCCAGAGCAACTGAAGATAAACACATCTGTCTACCTTCATGCAAGTATCTGACCCAATCTGCAATAGGGTCAGACAGATATACATGGGTAATTACCAGTAATAGTGCTTGAAACAGACAGAATGTCATATATATCATGTTTGCAACATTCAAAGATGTATTTTAAAAAAAAATACGTATATGATATAGTTGAAAATATTTTCAGCAAATCTACTTTCAAGTAAACATTGTTTCAAATGCAATATGTGAAATGTACAACAAAGGACGGTAGGTTGTGGTGGTACATAGAGATCACAGAGTGAGCAACAGAAAGTTAAACCACACACATTTCCTGATATTGGAGAACAGTCTGTTCTGCTGCTTTCTCGTGATGCAAGGATTGGTCCCTGGCGGCTTGCTGATGTTTATGAAGCACATTATGCCAAGCTTCTTTTACTACACTGTACTATTATTCATACAACCCACAATAAAAGTTAACCAAGGTCCTTTTGCAGAGTATTTCTTTCCTCAGTTATGGCTGTCTGCAATTTGCTTTACTTTGACCATAATGACAAATAGTACTATATAATTCTATATTCAATTTGTATTAATTCAATGATTCATTCAGGGAGCGTGAGAAACGGTTACCATTAATATGTGTTTGTAATGGATTGTACTGCTCAGTGCTATTTCCTTTTAAATGAAAAGTGTTCAACATTAAAAGCACACAAGGGTATGTTCTCTGATTTAATTAATTAATTATTATTATTAACAGCTATGCTTTGCTGTACCATTGATGCTCTACCATGTGTCCTGCCATATTATAAATTACATCTTCAGGCCCCTCTCAGTTTTCTGTATTTTTCCAGATAATGGTTGTCAGAGCCATCTAGTGGCATAATACAAGAACTGCTCCAATAATGCACTTACCTGTTTGCTAAATTCAGATTCTACAGCTTCCTGATAATCAAAGATCTGAACTGCAACAATTCACCTAGATTCTAATACAGGCTGCAACCTGCATTTCTTCTTTTTTATGGGGAAAAAAAACAAACACCTGGCTACATATGGCAATCCACATGTTAGTGCTGAGTGATGTTTTGTTGTGCCCGTTTAATGGCAACAGATCAGATACCATTCCAGATTAAATTATTTAAATAGGCACTCCAAATTTTCTCATGTTTTGTATGGTATTCCAGCAGGTGCTAGTGCTGAATTCAAAGCACCTTAAGGTGACTAAAAAGGAACCCAAAGGAAGCCATTGTAGATGAGATTATGCAAAATCACGTGTCTGGATACAGTATGTGCGTCATCTTTCGGTTATGTTCAATAGAGCATTGAAATTAATGAAGCACTGCACTCTCTGCACGGGTTGGTTTATGGAACATTTTATCAAAGAACATTTGTAAAAACAGCTGCAAGACAACGGTTATAAAGGGTTTGTACACCCACCCCCTCAAAAGAAAAAAAAGAAAAAAACTTTGTAACTAAGAAAAAACAACAGTTGTGTATTTTTATATATATATATATATTATATTTTATATTATTAGATATATTATATACGCGTAAAGAAAAGTAACAACACGTTGTGTCAATTTAATTAAATATATATTTTTGAATTTAATTTTGTTTATCATTAAAGTTACCAATTTTTATCAGTTTTTTGTCCATGTTGCTCCTCAATTTGAAAGGCTTGAGTTAAATGACATCTCCCCAGTATAACCCATGTACCAGCCCAGAGCAACTGAAGATAAACACATCTGTCCACCTGCATGCAAGTATCTCACCCAATCTGCAATAGGGTCAGACAGATTTACATGGATAATTACCAGCAATAGTGCTTGAAACAGACAGAATGCCATATATATCATCCAATCCAGGTGTTAGTGCCGAGTGATTACAGCGCAAAATGTTCTGTGTACCTCTTAAATGGCAGCAGATCAGATACCATTCCTGATTAAATGATTTAAACAGACACTCCACGTTTTTCTCAATGCTATTTTCAGTACTATCACAGATAACTGTACACATGAACACACATACTTCTAGACAATAGACTTTGTTCATTTAAATGTTATCTTGATATATTGATAAAATTGTTTAAAAAACAAAATAATGCAAAGCCAGCCATACCCTGTGAAGAAGCCACACCTATCCCCACCTTTTTTTTTTTTTTTTTTTAAATAGTTACGTGTGACAAAGTGCCCGCCCCTGTGTATATTTTCTGTCATATGTTGTGTGTTAATGTTGGTGTATAGTCATTGCTACACGGGATATGAACGGGTCTGTGTAACACGAGTGTTTAAAATGTGTATTTGTATTTAGGCACGAGGATTGCACAGCACTTCACGTGCAAGTAAAAAGTAATAATATGTGAGCACGGGGAATTGCACTTTATTAATTCACGTGCAGTTGTACCGCGACTCCAATTGAATGATTGATTAGCAATCGAGACCTGGTACAGCTGCATAAAAACAGCACGTTTTCACTCACTCGTTGGTTGGGTGTTCGGTGAGTGGAGAATGGGAGACAGAGGAGAAATTAGTTATAATTGCTATTGCGTGCTGGTAGGACCCGCACGACACTTGTTAATTTATCAACTCACCGTGTTTGTCTGTCCGTGCACAGTTTTAAGTATAGTCCGTTTCTGTTTGTCTTTTTATTTTGGCATAGAGTGCCGTGTCCTGTTGTTTTCTGTTTATTTAAACCTGCTATTTTGTAATAAACCGGCGCAAGCAAGCGCCATCATCATTTCACTTCACTGTCCTGTCTTTGTATTTCATTCCTTCCTGGTTCTGACACCGCCCACTTCGGCCGTCTCTGTGACACGTGGTGTCCTGCGTGAGATAACAGCGCCTCCAAGCGTCAGACAAGGAGAGGTGTTTTTGGTTTTTAAAAAAAAAAAAAAAAAAAAAAAAAAAATTGGATTACCAGGAGCAGAGCTGCCTCTGCCTTCGCCACCTCTACCAGCAGAGGGTGAATGCCTGCTGGGTCCCCTTCCACCAGCAGAGGGTGAATGCCTGCTGGTATCACTTCCCCCACCAGCAGAGGGTGAATGCCTGCTGGTATCACTTCCCCCCCACCAGCAGAGGGTGAATGCCTGCTGGTATCACTTCCCCCACCAGCAGAGGGTGAATGCCTGCTGGTATCACTTCCCCCACCATCACAAGGAGAGGAGCTGGAGCAGCCTCTGCCTCCCTCATCATCAGGGGGAGAGGAGCAGGAGCTGCCTCTACCTTCATCAGAAGGACCAGGACTGGATGCTGGTGGTCCTCAGCAGCCCTTGCATAGGCTGCTGAGGGAAGCACGGGGAAGAACCGCCCTGCCGCAGTGGCCGAAAAGAAGGCCAACACCCGCACCCCAGCTTGTCCTGATTCCCTGCCGCGCTTGCCCAAGGATGCCTTTTACTCTTCGCCCAAGGATGCCTGCCACGCTTCGCCAAAGGATGCCTGGCTGGCATCGCCCAGGGTTGCCCGCCGCTCCGCATCGCCTGGGGTTGCTCACTGCTCTGCATCGGCTGTGGTCGCTGGGACTGCTTTGCCTGGGGTTGCCTGTTGCTCTGCATCATAGCAGGAAGTACTGTGGCCGGAACCCCACCATGGAGAGCTGCCGGCCACAAAGAAGGGGGAGGAGGTCTGGAGACCACCAACCCCAGCAGCAGTTTCGCTGCCGGAGATCGTGGGGGAGGTCCGGCGACCTGCTCCCACTGCAGCAGTTTCGCTGCCGGAGATCTGGGGGGGGGGGGTCAGGAGACCTGCTCCCACTGCAGTTGCTTCGCTGCAGGAAGTACTGTGGTCGGAGCCCCACCAAGGGGAGCTGCCGGCTTCGAAGAAGGAGGGAGGTCAGGAGACCAACCCCCAAGCAGTCTTTCCACTGCCAGGACTACCCTGGCAGGAGTATGCCACCCCGCTGTCAGCATTGCTGCTGACAACCTTACGACTTGTGGGCCCCTTGAAGCCATCATCATTTCTCTTCACTGTCCTGTCTTTGTTTTTCATTCATTCCTGGTTCTGACGCCGCCCACTTCGGCCATCTCTGTGACATTAAGTTTTTAATTTTTCAAGATGGGGACCACCATGAGGCTACTACAAGCAAAATAGGGCTCCACAACAAAAACATGCCATTTTTACTTTTGATTAACTTTTAAAAATGTGAAATTATCCAATAAACTTTCAAACTTTATCCCAACATTTTATTAAATAAACTGAAAACTTTATCATTTTTAAGTTTCTTTTATGAAAAAGAGAAACTGAAAACTTTTAATGAATAGAGTTTTTTATATTATGATGTTTTATCAAGGCACACATAGTAATTCTTCATATCCTTTACTAACCCTTCTTAAGAGATATTGTCTATGCAAACATTGCTGGCAGAATCACTAAATGTTCTGGCCACTCACACACCCACTAGTGTAAGCAGCACACATATTTTGTACTACAGAGAAGCATATGCATTACAGTATAGCATTTCTTCAGATTCTGTAGCTCAGTCAATACATTGTTTTTTAAAAGGTTTTATTAGAACAGTTACAAACTCATTTAATTCATCATGAAGTCATATTGTATTACATACACAGAGTCATTGCTGTTTTGTTGAAAGATAACTTGATAAGACGTACAATTTGCACTTCAAATTAAAATGCAAAAAACATTCCTGCATATACTAAACAGGGCCTATTGTTTCATTTATTTGAGGTGTTCTTCTAGTGTATAAACAATCGCGATGAAGTCATCTTATTGAAAAGAGCACCGAGGGACAGCACTGCATTGTAATGATGCCCTGTAACCTGCCCTTTCCCAGCTGTATGCTGGTGAGAATCCTAAAAAATAATCATTGGATTGAGACTAATAAATTACTTGAATGCTGTGCTTTTGAAATAAAGATTCTGCACATATAAAGGTTAATATTCTGCATTTGTCACGTCATCCTTAGTGACAGGGTTTTTCTGTAAATATTTATTTTATCGTGTACAGATTTAGGAAAAAAAAAAAAAAATCCCATGAGAAATAACTTTATCAGGTGCTTGTGATTCAGACTGCCCAGATTTGTTTTCCATCATCCAAATAGGAGCTTCAATGGTAAATAAAAAACACAAAGAGGCAGATGGGATAAAGCTAGAACAACATTAATCTAAATGAAATGGAAATTCATCTGACAGGAATGGTGTACTGAACAACCACTTTAATCAACAAACCGCTTTGCTTTTCTCCTGCTTAATCAATGACGCACATATTTGATCGTGCCTCTCCAAGAAATAACATTTTTTGAATATCAGCAAATTCTTAAAACCTGGAACTTGACAGTATGTTATTTAACAATTTCCTTCTCCCTATATCGATTTAGATTCATTTAATAGCTGTGGGAATTGGAGTCTGAAAGTCTGGGGACCTGTTTGTCCTCCAGTATTGAAAATAAATTGGTAGGCCATCTGTGTGACTTCTGTCTTCATTTACAGCAGTTTGATCTTCTGTGACCTCTGTGGCAGCCAATTTGTTGCAAGGTGAATGAGGGATATGAGGTTGCTATGTACCAGAGACCAGTTTGCATTCCTCTTTGACTCTTCAGGTTTCTTTTGTGCCTGAGTGGTAAAACAGTTCAAGTCTCTGCTAACAATGACCTGATAGAACACAGGGTATCAGGGCGGCTTGGCATATTAGAACACTTCTGAGGCCCAGGTTCAAATGTATCCAGACCGGTCTTTGAAGGTTACAAATTGAATTGCAGATTTAGATTGGATACAGTTTGAAGCATACGAAGTTTCCCCATGTATGCAGCTACATGCAGGCTATAGTGTCCTGCCTGAGCAGCTCCTGGTAGCATACAGTTGCTCAGTTACTAGAACAGATTGTCTAATAATGGTTTTCTTTACACATATTTTCCGGGATAGATTTATTAATTAATTTAGTGATTGATTTATTTATTTACTTTTGTTGTCTCAAATAATTTGCAACGCATAGCATTGACTTGTACAAAGTGAATTGAAGATATTGAAGGCTGGTATTATGGAGCCTTTTTGAGTATGCAGCAGATGTTTTCAGTTTTTCTTAGTAGACCACACCACAAGATCAGCACTGTTTCAATATATTATTCATATGGATCCTATATTGGATGGGTGCATGTGTTTATGGGGCAGTCTGGGTTAGGTTTGTATTCATTATGTTAAGACGTTACCACCGAATATCAAAACACATTAAAACACATCTCTAAATGAAGGTAACTAGTCACCGCAGAAGACTCCTTATGTTTAGTCTTTCTCAAGCAAGACTGCTGGCAATGATGTCAAACTGCAAATGTGGTTTTACTACATATTCGATTCAAGGTCCCCAGAGGAAGACAAGAGGCTAGGTGATGTATTTTCAGTCTGCATCTTTGCGTAACCAGGAGATGTTCTTTTGAAAAATAATAAATGATGTACTGTCAAGTATCAATGTGATTGCAAACACTCTGGTTAGCAGATTTTTTATATGATTGACCAACACCCTCTTTTCCACATTAATACTTATTGATAGATTACAGGAAATAGGCATGTGAAAGGTATTATTTATTGTGGCATTACCATAACACAGTTCATAGTGTCTGGGAAACCCTGGGAAACTCTGATCTACCAGCTATAATGTATGTCAGTCAGATTGAGACACATGCCATTCACTGATATTGATGAACAAAATTAGGTGGAAAATGCAATTATGTAATTAAATATAATGAACCTTGGTAGTATAAAATTGTAATTGCACCTATCCTATTTTATAATGAATTGCTTCAAATTCAAATGCAGTCAATTAAACTGTGTTATGTTATTTAAGAATGCACCGTTGTCCCTAGCTGTGTCATGCAGAGGAGGAAAGTGTTTTAAGTATTTTTATTAATATATGCAAATTATTTATTGGCTCCATATTGTACCTTGTAAATGACAGATCATATTATTATTTTAATCACATGGAAGAAAGTTCAATTTTTACAACTTTTACAAGTCTTGGAGAGGACTTACAATATAAAGCAGACAAACATCTACAGTTTTGTGTTCATATAATCTAAAGGATTCTTTTTTTTTCATTGTGATTGTGTTTTTACTCTGATATCACATTTTTATTCATTTTTAGGTATATATTTTGTTATAGTATAAATCCTTTTATTAACAGTTCTTAGTCTTTTTTTTTTTTTTTTTTTTTAAATAACACACATTTGGAAAAAGATTCGGGATTGATCAATGGTGTTTACCAATTCAGTAGGTAAAGAGAGCTCTCAAAGTCCTAAATCCAAAGGCCAGCTTTAATACCTATTGCTGTCCCGCTAGAACAGGTTCCTTTCTTTTTTTCCATCTATCTGCAAGTGTCCCTCGCTGATGCATTTTCACCCTGGAGAATAGGATGATACAGAAAGTTTAGTGAGGCTCAATTACATGCAACAAACTTTGTTGTTTCTGATTTTGAACACAATAAACTGGGCTAATTAACATGGCCTATGTGATCAATGTTCATAATGTAAAACTTGCATATAGGATGGCAATGCCCAGAATGTATTGTATATAAAATGAATACATTCTATATTTAAACACAACCCAAACAAGAACCAAGAAGGCTGTTAATCTGGAATATAATCTTTTTTGTGTTTTTTTTCTGTTGTAATTGCAGATTATTTTCAGGTTGACAGTGCCTTTGCAATCAGACAGTTGGTTTGTTAATTTCTTGCTGCAATTTCCATACTTGTTGCCAACTATAATTAGAATCTTCTGTACACATCAAACTTAACACAAAGCTATCACAAGCACTTCCACTGACATATGCTATTCATTCGCACTTCAACCATATAGTACCCATTTAAACTGGCAGAGGAACAACATTAATCATTTGAAGGGAGGAGTCTCGTTATCTCTGTGTAATCTCACCTGGACTGTAATCTTTTCATGCACATACCTCATGCTGGTGTCCTCTTACATATTTCATCTTTTAAACAGCATCTTAAGGGCGCAGTTTGGCTGGTTAAAAGCCTCTTGCTTCTCAGGACATCCTACATTTAAGGCCCGCAACTGACATGAAGCTAGTAGTCATAAAGTAAGCACATGTCTAAATGTTGCACATGTGTTGTTCAACCAGCTGCCAGGTGCAACATTGTTTGTTTATTATTTTTTTTTTTCCTTAAGCCCACTCAACTATTACCATTGCATTACTAACATCAACTCTTTACCTAAAAATGTTAAATATGTCACTACCTATTAACATGCTATGAAGCTTGTTATTAACAATTACCAAAGGGGCTATTAATATACATTTTTATTGTTTATTCTATCAGTAATTGAAAAGTATTTAAATAAAACTGATAACTGGATTAAATCAAAACTATGGCACCACAGCAGCCAACATAAAATATAAAGGTGCCACACACATTCTGTCAGGCCTGAATTTGAACTATTCTTAACTCATTAATATCTTATTATCAACCTGATTTGAACCACATTTCAAACTTTCAGAAACAATATTATCCTTGAAAACGCAATGTGGTAAAATGTTCAATGCTTCTATGATTTGCTGTTTAATTATGAACAGTAATTAGTATTGTTTAATTATGTGTATCAGCTGTTCAGTTCTGTTAATTAAATTATCTCAGCCCCTGTGTTGATAAATTATATTGCAGCAGACCACTGTCTCATTTTAAAACATTACTTTAATGAACATATCAAAATTCAGCACCACACGCCAGCATCCTTCATACAAGAAATGCTGCGTGATATTGTTGGAAGCAGCCTATTGTTATTCAGTGACAGATTTTTGTCTGGAGATTTAATAGGAGATTAAAAAGAATACCTGTAGTTAATTTTTGATAGTGAAACCAATAAGCCGAAAAAGCTGGAATAATTTAATTCTGTTAATTGGACAAACACTTGGCTTGCCCCAAATACATTTTTAAATAGAATTTGTAAGTTTCATGTTAAGGTTATCAATAGATTTAATCTGTATAATATGTAAATAAAACATTTATATCTGCCATTTTTTCACATAGCTTGAATTCTGAACCAAGGAAAATTAAACTGCCCTCTATTTCATTTGTTTAGATATCTCAGACTGTAAATTGATGTTCTCTGTTGGGTACATATCACATAATTAAGCATAATTCCTAAAATATAGTAGTTTACACATTGCTTGGTTTTATTTACATTTGAGGGCATTTCAACCATCAACCCCCCCCCCCCCCCCCCCCCCCCCCCCCCCCCAAAAAAAAAAAACAGTACAAACCATAAAGCGCAGTTGAAATCCCAATTCTGAATACAAAAAAAAAAAACAATGAAAAAATATTTTTACAATAAACATGTTCACAAAGTATTTTATCATTTGATTCCAGTATCGTGTTACATTTTATAAATTATTATAACAGTTATGCTGTAGGAAATCCTATTTGATGTGAAAAGACATTTCTTAAAATTGGAATCTTGGTCCACATAAGATGCAAAACTTTAAAAAGTAATTTCTTCACATTCTTTACTTTCTGTGATGCACTTACATATACCCTTTCCTCTACAACAGTTTCTGTAATATTAAACTTTCTGCTCACTGATGCAATTAGAACTGAATTAGTTTGAGAACTGAGTAGCTTTCCAGGCTTTCTGAAATACTGCTATTTTGTGCCAAAGGGGTTTAAATAACAATTTAAAGCTGGATTGGCCTGGCCATCTGTCAATTAAGCAATACTATTACAGCTCTACTTTGAAAAGTTTAGAACATTTTGAGACATTTTTGAAGTCCAATTTGTTTACTTCAATTGTTCTATTGTTTTTAAAATGTATTAATTTAATAAAGTGACTATTCCTTTAATGGTATTATCTATTATTGAAGTATTGTATGAAATAGCATGCTGTAAGGGCTACAGGACTGGCACGTAAAAACTGTGGTTGCCATACATCGTCTTGATCTAACCATGATATCTTCTCATCAGACATTTCTGAGTTAAGTCTAGTGTTAAGCTGCAATATTGTGCTAACATTTGTGCTATCATCAAATGCTGCCATGTTAACAATTAGCCTGGCTTTATAATTTGCTTTCTGTAAATGGCATTTTTAATAAATACATATTATAATTATTTATTTTATTTTAAAATGTGTATGTTGGACTGCTGCTTCCTGGTGAACTAGAAAAGTGACTTGTTTTGTCCCTCGGTCGCTGTGCAATCACAGTCAACAGCGAATGGTAGTTTAGCCATCAAGTTGTTCATTTGACTGGCAGCTGCAAACTTTTAACTCATTGAGGCTGCCTGGAATAGTGACAGAAACACTTAACGTTTTCTGCACTTGAAAAAAAGCTTTACTAAAAGCTTAACATTATAAAACACATACTTTGAAGAAAAAAGAAATAGGCTTTTGATTACATGCTGTCTGACCCTGTCAAAGACATTTGCAGTTAAGAGAAATGAAACCAGTCTTGCTGCTTCTGCATGTTTTGTTTTTCTCTGATGTTGATTTTACTTATGATGTTTCGAAAGTGGTGCTGCTTGGACTGATGTCTCCACAAGATGGCAGTATGCTCAGTTTATTTATGTATATATTTATTTTGTTTACATTGACCTATTATATGATATACAACTGAGTACACCATTTGTACTTGGTGATGAAGGTGTACATTTACAGTAGCACAGGCAAGAGTTTGGTTGCTAGAGGTTTTCCAGCGACAGGCAAAGTTAGATTTATTTATGACTTATGTATCATTTTAACAGGGGTGTTCTGTTACTGTTATATATTTGTATTTGATACACATGGATATTTTCAGCTTAGTCTGGGTGACTGATTGCTAATGCAGGTTTAATACTGGTCTCTATGCCCTTTGCACAAAACCATGTTTCACTAAGTAGAAATCCAGGATGTTTACACCTGAACCAGAAGGCCTCATCCTAATCAACTATGTGAAAGGGTTTGACCCAACATGGTACACAGTGATCTTAGATAAGAACAACTTCTGAATCCACCTGACTTCAACTCCTGTCCAACTTTGAAAGCTTGCCTCCTTTGGAAAGAGCTACAGCAACAGATCGCCTCCAGGTACTGCTGTAAAGTAGACATCAACCAACTTGGAGTTGACAGCTTCACTAATGTTACCTGGAATCTGGCTGCATATATATATATATATATATATATATATATATATATATATATATATATATATATATCTCTGGTTGTATGTATGACAAATAAAATCAGTGAAATTTTGGATGTTTTTGTGATTACCTAAAACCTCTTTAAACTATATGCCTAAAATGTATACAACTATCCATGTTAAGGATTTTATTTATTTGAAATGATCATTGTGGTGTACAATGCTAAGGTGTTTTTCTGTCAGGTTGCAGTAGAATGCCTCTACCTTGTCACTCAGGTTTCAACCATTCGCGGTGAAATGTTCTGACAGCTTTTATGTTTTTTTTTTTTTTTTTTTGTTTTGCCTTTGGCTACTACATGCTTTTTGTTTCCTGTGGGAGATGTTTGCAGACAATATTTAGTTTAAGCAGTTATATATATAGACACATTTAAAACTGAAATCATACCAAACAGAGGAATACTACATTCTCTATATATTTCTAGCAGGCAGTTGTTTAAAATTGTGTTACATTAGTTGTTGCCTTATGGAAGTGAATCTGAAGGTCTTTGTTACAATGTAGCTGTCAACAAAATGTCTTTAGATATGAAGTAGACAGCTGAAATTCAATTAAAATGAGTGCTGCACACCTCTGAGATAGATTTGATTACGCCATAGTGCAAGATGATGAACGGAAATTCTACAGGATGGATGAGGGGAAGGTAAGCACAATATGATTTTGATCAAGAATTTAAAAAAGGTTGGCACTGACATATCCAAGTTTTAGTTATAACATATTCATCAAAAACACAACAACAACAATATCCATCTCTTTTACAAAACATGAATATAATTTGGCCTACTTTCTAACTTGTGGTCACCAAACAGAAAAAAACAAAACACCTTTAGCAACTTCTGCAATGCTATAAATCCATTTTTGCAAAGATACTATTTCATCAGGGACTTTGAGGGCTGCTTTGAAAAGCTGTATGATGTCAAGTTTGCCAGGTTGAGTAATACGCTGTCAAAAATAATAACAAGGTTCTATTCATGCTTATTCAAATGTATTTGATAAGATGAAATGACACAAAAACAATTTTCATGATTAACGACAGCATGAGCTGCAATTTTAGATTAGCTACATTATGTTCTTGTAAAATCAAAATTAACTTTTCTACAGCACTGCAAGATTCCAAATAGCAACATAGTACAAATTAATGTAATATGGGATGATTGACTATTCTCGCCTTCTGGACCGAGAAGAGATGCCCTCTTTTGTGGTGCGACCTCCGATGTTGGTCAGAGCTAAATAAGGCCGAGTGATAGAGGACCACCGACCCCCAGAAGAGAGATAGTTGCAAAGGAGGGGTGTTGGAGGAGAAAGGCTTGAAGAACAAGTATTGGAAAGTGAGCCTGGACTATATAAACTGAAGAACTAATAAGATTAGTATAATGAGCTGAGCCTCACTCCGACAACTACGGCATGAAAGAAATGGTTCGATTTTTTAAATTAATTTTTATTAATTTGTCAGACAAAACATTTTACAGCACAACACAAAAAATGGACATGCTGAATTGTATAGCATTGCTGTAGACAGAAGGACAAACTCTGTTGTGTTGTCATGACAGCTCTACTGGAACAAGGAGAATTGGTGCAGTGATAATGGGCTGTTAAAATGTTAGACTCAACCAGGATAAAGCAATATCAATAAGCAATAAAAAACACACATCTGACTGCTTGTGGATAAAGACTCTTTGTCTGATCTAGCGTATGTAACATATCTATGGCAGGCTTTTTTCCATTGTACTACTTATAAATTAAAGTGAGAGTTTAGTTATTCATAGATTTGTGACCTGCAGCATTAGGATTATAATGAGGGAGCACTTCACTAAACCAGGACTGTGTAGTCCAGATCAATGAGATCACAATTATTGAAACAAGGACATTGTAGGGTCAGAAGGAAATTCATTGTTACAGCATGTTCCAAATTTACCATTCCTGCTTAATGGGAGCACTCGACTGCACTACACTTCCATGGAAGATTTTCCTTTCAGTTAACACATCTCTACTGTTTGAAGCTGAATTTTAAAAAAATACAATAGATGATGTACCAGGGTTAGGACAAACAGGCAATATACTGTAGTATTTTGTTGTCAAAGCTATAGTTGATACTGACTCTCTCTCTAACTGCTGTCTGCAGATCCCTGATGAATAATCAATTTAGAAACTGAAAGAAAGACTGCAAGAGACTACAGCTTCAATGAAACTGCACAGTTATAAACAGGGATGCAGGTTAGGCAGGGTCACATATTAGTTTACCTTGAGTCCACACATTGAAAAAGCTTAATAAAAGAAAAATAATGGTTTCTGCTAATGCTATTGATCTGCACAAATGTACTTTTGAAAAAGGGAGTTATAGATTAAAATGTTTTAGCCAAGGAAACCTAATTGACTGTCTTTTCTCCATTAACCTGACAAAAAATGTTCACAGCTTTTTTTTATATAAAGTAAATTATGTACTTGCCTATAATGTTGCCTGTTCTCTCTCTTTTTTTGGACCACACAGCCTCCTGTTTATCTATCTGTCATCATAAGGATTAACACAATATAAGTTTATATCTAGAGGTCAAAATGATCTCAAGGTCCACATTGTAATTTAAATTACAAAAGTCAAAGATCCTGTCCAATTGTTTTTATTCCATTTTAACAGCCTCCCAGAAGTTTGATGCTCTTGGTTCATCTCTTCAGGAGCAGTCTTGTGGAAAGCAGACTTTGTCTTCCTCTGTACCATACCACTCTTACACAATGTCATCGTAGGATACAAGGGATGCTTCAAAGCTCTAGGGCTCCAACCTTAGAAACGTTTTTCAACGTTATCTGGTTTTTATGTTTATATTAAAAGTAACCAACTGTAGCTTATGTTCAGGACTCATGAAATATTTAAGAAGACCAACATTTTAGTGCAGGTTCATTGCTCCAGGGAGTCTCCATGCTGGTGGCTGATCAGAATCCAAAATGTGGTGAATTCTTGGGTTGTATTGCCCTACTATGCTAATTGATCTTTTTATTAATGAATAATATTTAACAATGCTGCCTTCATTAAACTGAGCATTAACCACCATCAAATTACATTTATAAAAAATATTTTAACAAAGTAATTTATCAAGCTCTAGTAATAAGTTGTTTTGCATTGTATTGTATTTGTATAATCATTATACACAATGCAAGGGTGATTAAAATATATAATACACTTTTTTTTTTTTAAACTACTAGGTGCAATGTCTCACTTTCTGAAATGAGATGGCACAGTTAAATCAAATACAATAACAGTGCCTTAACAGCACAGAGCAGTGTTAGTTTTTCATATTGATTGGAATTGTAAGACAGGTCAGTGATCTCTAATGTAGTTCACATGTTTTCTTTATTTTTGTTGTTCTATTTTTTTTTCTGTGAATGGTTTTGTGAAGCCTGTGCCTGCAACGCAATTAAAACATAAAAAAACCACAATTTACATCTTGCAATTTTCACTGTCCCTTCTTTATTTCTTTACCTTTTTTAAAAAACTTTTTGAAGGGAAATAACAACACCTCTTTTCACAGTAAAAATGACTGCCAAAAAGTGAATAGCTATTTAAACATGAACATTATTAATTCTCTCTATTAAGGACATGTCTTTGTTGAATACATTTAGTTTAGTTTTTTATGCCTACGGAATGGTTTTAGTTATTTAATTTCCAAACACAGGCATAACTATTTACCAGTACATTGTACTTGTACCACAAACCAATAAGCAAGTGGCATAAGATGCAAGCTAGTCTTTTTTTTTTCTGGCATGCTTTAAATCTTATGCAGCTGTGATATACCTCATTTGTTCAGTTGTAACCAGTATCCTTGCTTATGGAATGGAGAATCATAAATATTCAGTGTAATCTACTTTACATTTTCTGTTATTGAAATAAAACCTTCCAAGCATACGAAATTCCATAAAGCGTTTTGCGCAGTGAGATCAAATATTAATAATGCAGTACAATGAGCTGTCAATCTTCCATATGCAAGTTGGGCAAATTAATGAGTTTAATCAGATTTCACTGAAATACTTCCAATTAGTCTTTCATCTGTCATTGCATTTAAGAATATGCTCAAATAAATTGAAAATATTTTAGATATTTATATAATGCTAAGTATTTGAATCCCCCGATGAGCCATTTTGCATACTTTGAAGAGGGCGTTCTGCACTGTACTCTGGGTTTCCGCGTTTTATTACTGAAATGTGATGTATGTATTTATTGGATTCATCTACTGGAAACACATTAATTAATATGTTGTAGCATGACCAAAAATACATTAGAAAGTCCAGAAAGTCCTCTGAGATTTTAACCTTCAACTCTGATGGCTCCACCTAATCTATACAGTTCTATGCTACAGTATGCTGAAAGATAACAGCCTCTCATCAGGAAAGTAGAAGACGGTTAGCTCCCAAAAAAACTTTATTCAAGGATTTATTTCTTATTGTTGCAAATGCCGTGATTTGAAAACAGATGCTGAAATATATTTTGTTAGCCAAACCATTGACTTCAAACCATTGTTGCCTTGAAAAATCTAGTTACAATTGTAATGCATTAAATGAAATGGATATTGATTTGGAATTATGGCTGTATTATCTTCACTATTGAGTTGTGAAAGTGAACAAGGAATGGCTGACTAAAAGCGTGAAAAAAAAAAAAATCTAAAACATACCTGTCAACACTGAGCTTTCATAATACGAGAGCTTTTGTAAACTAAAATCTTATACCTGTCAGTTTTTGAAAATACAAAAGGGAGAGCAGGGGATGAAGGTGCATGGCTAAGTATGTGAACTTGCCTCACGTACTGAATGCATGCCTGCCACAGGACTCTCCTGGGTCCTAAACCCTGCTAGTACAGACATCGATTGCAGTAATCACACACCGGCCATGAATTTTGTAGACATTAAAAGTTTAATAGTAGAACTGTAGACATTAGGCAGTTTACAGTAGAATACAGAAGAAAATCTGTCCTGGGAGATGTCCAGAAGGGTCCAATATATGGGAGAATCCAGGTGAATACGGGAGAGTTGACAGGTCTGCTAATAGTTTCTGGTTATATTCATCATAAAAGGTGAAGTTGGCAGAGTTCACATTGATAACACCAATATATGCACCCCCCAATCCTTTTCTCCAATTCATTGCCCTCTTAGTGGCATTTTGCAATCTTAAAGAGTAAGTAGAGGGGTTCCGAAAAATATAACGTTATACGTCCCCACATGTTGCTACAACTGTTTAAATAACATACCTGTAATGTTTCTTTTCATTGTTAAGATCCTGACAGCTTTTTAGACTTAGAACTTTAAAATCTGTTGCAAAATGGCCACTGTAGTGCAATGGGGTTTGAGTTCTGTGCTCTAAATCACTGCAGGAAGAGAGACTAAAAAAAATAAAATAAAATAAAAACCTCAAAAAACCATAACAACAAATGCTCTGGGTTTTCTTTTCCACACCACATCATGGCTCGTTATTGCCATGTTACCTGTTTGACAATGTGGGTAATAATCCTGACACTATCAGTGCACTAGAGCGGCCATTTTGAAAAGGGCTTTGAAACCATCTTTAAATTTATAAGTGTAAAAAGTTGTCAGGCTGTTAACAATGAAAAGAAAAATGACAGGTATGTTATTTAAACGGTTGTAGCAGCACATAGGGATGTGTAAACGTGTAAATGTTTTTTGGAACCCCGCAATTTACTCTTTAAGCGAGGGGACCCTCCAGGAGACCAATGGATGTCATATTAATCAATTGTCATAATTTCTAGAATATAACAAATAACCATTAACATACGTGCAGTTGACATGTTTATCTTCACCACAACGAGAAAAAGCCGATGCTTCAGTGTCCAGTGTATGCTTAATTGAATTGATACAGTGATAATAAAGCTTGATTGCTCCAGCTAAGTATTATTCTTTTCTTTACCCCTCTGCATGTTTTATCAGGGATGTATGTTATGCAAGGCATGCTAAATGAAACTGCCCAGTTATGCACACAATCCACAGGATGCTGGTATTATTAAAATAATTGTGGCATGTATTACAGTAACACTTACAGTATAGGGATGAGCTATACCACACTGATTTTGAACTGTCGTTTGGCACCCCTACCGTTACATTACTATCTACCTCCTGATTCCAGATATCACACTAACCAAATCAGGAAAGTTCATATGGGTAAGAGGAAAACAAAAATGCAGGGAGAAAATGGTTGACTTTCATTCATTCTTTCATTCATTCAAAACTAGGCTGAACAAAGAAAGTAAAGCCATTGCTGCAAACTTGTCTCAGAATGATGAAATAAAGAGAGACTACACACTGGATGTGGAAGCAAACCAAAGCAAGAGCCATTCATGAAAAAGCTAAGAGATGTAGATTGGAAAGGATCTGACATCTTCTACAGAAAGCTGACAAACAGGTGGACAAGACTAATCACAGGAGTGTAATGAAGAGAGACACAAACAAGAAGAGCTCCAGTACATGTTGAGGCTTATCATGTGACAGTCTGAGATTATTATTTTTTTTTGTCATCGATGGACAAATCATTTTATTCTGTTAAGGATACTATTGAATCTAAACCTGAGTTTGTTTTAATAACCTATGAGAGTTGATGTTGCTCTCAATGCTGGACAATAAACAGCATAGGCAGCTGAAGAGGGCTTGTTGACATTTTTTTTTTTAATTAAATGTGGATTTCCTAAGGCTATGCGCGGTCACTAGCTACACTTTTTTAAATTAATAGTTTATGGATTATTAACCTTATTCCTACTGTGATGGTTCACTTTATCATCCAATTCAACACCCTTAATCTAGACACTGTATTTCTCCTGTAACTAATTCTTCAAGAGAGTTATTTCTGTCAGGATCCTACACAGTTGGACAAATGCAGAACTGATTTACTGGGATACAGACTGACAGGCTGTTAAAGGTTTATAACCAAGGGATACTTTTTTTCTGAGCCTCATACTTTTGTAATATGCCTTGCACTGATCTCTCTGGGACTATATTCCTGAAAGAAGAGAGAGTTGGCTGCAACAATGCAATTTGTTTTCACAAAGATTTAAGTATTAATTTTGCTTTACTATTAGCTCCAGTATATGTTGCTAAGGTCTCTGAACACTTTTTCATCAGACTTTCTCGCACACACACACGTACACACACACACACACACACACACACACACACACACACACACACACACACACACACACACACACACACACACACACATACACACTTCCTGTTAGCCTTTAAAGAAAGCTGTTTTTCTTTTCACAGGAATTGCTTTGGTTATTCCTGTCTGAATGGAAACTGAATAGCTTTGGTTGTACAAAGGATTTTTTTTTATGTTAGCTGGATATTATTTTATATTCTATGTTGCCAAGGAAACAGAAAGCGATGTTGAAAAAAAGAAAAAAAAATCCTTCTAGTCTTCATGTACATTTGTAGGTACACGTAAAAATGCATAATATAATATAACATACATGTTACTACGTCATGATGAGCCCTGGTCAGCAGCTTCATTTAAAAACAAACCACCGCCATTATCACTCTCGCTTCAACAGGCACAAAACAACAAAGACAAAATAATAAACTTAAATTAAAAACATGGAACAAAACAATGAATAGAACTCGAAACAATAACAGAATAATTTAAAGAGACTGACAGAGAGAGAAGGAATCTGAGCTGCAAATCTTCCCCCTGGCCAAAAAGGGCGCTGTCTAAGGTTGGTGGTATGCTTTCCCATAGATGGGGCGACTCAGTGGTAGGTGGCAACTGGTAGTCGGCCATTTTGGAGAAAGCATGTAGCTGCAAGTTTGCTAAACAAATCCATTGTGATCAGCTGTGGTGCAGGCAGTGATTGGATAGACCGTGGGGTCGGGCTGATTACAGGGAAGAGTTTGGCAGTGCATAGGTGGATGCAGCTACGTGAGTACGGCCCATTACGCTGAATGAGAGTAACAAGCCAGAGAGCTGTTTGTTTTGTTTGTTTGTTTTCTATTGCAGAGGAGGATTAGGGGATGAGAGCTGCCACCATGGAGCCAGCACAAACCCCTGAGCCCTACCCTCACTGCACTTCATAAACACGCACCACATCCCCGGTTTGGAGAACAGTTTTGTGCACCATGGACTTGGATTCGATTGTATTTTCTGTTTGGGACTGTAACCCACTATGTACTCTGGATACCATTGTTGGTAGAGGTGGCGGCTGTATTATTTATTAAAATAAACACAGACGTTTATCACTGTAGTACTGGCTTTACATTATCCCTTCATTACCACACCAGTCACATCCAGTCACAGAGATGTTTTATTAAACAGGAAGAAAATGAAAATACAAGGAAAACAATCACTTCCTGATATGAAGTTGGATTTGCATTCTGTGGGAGAAACAAGAGAAACAAAATAATTCACTATACATCTTTATGTATATGAGAGTTATAATATAATACCCCCTTTAGTTTTAACATCCCATATGTCCATTTCACTCAGCATTGTTTTGTCCAAGCACGGAGAGTCTGTGCAGCAACCATTTTATATTTCATACATTATACTCGTGCATTACTGCCCAAAACCAACTCAAGACATATATTATTAGGTGATAGTATACTCTGACCCATACATTATTCTATTTGGATTATGTACTTTTGTTACCTGGCCCTAGCCTGAATTCTGACCTTAACCCAATTAACACTTATTACCAGAAACTGATAACATCACAGATATAAATTGCTCTTAGATTCCTGTTGATTATTGGTGTTCTGGGACTTCCGATTCAGAAATGAACCCCTAATACAACATACCCTTCAAAAACACTTACCATACACATACCTTATCCCTAAAAATCCTAAACATTTTTATCTCACTAAATGCCGAGTAGTTGCTGCAGCTCTGAAATATGATTGATAATATGAATATGATAAACACTATTTTATTGGGAATGTTTAATGTTTTGCTTCTTGCAATATGGCTAGACCAACAAACTCAAGACTGCTTCTTCTGCATTGATTGGAGTCTTTCTGTCTTTCCCAAAGGAGCTATTGACAACAGCTCCATGAAGGATATTGTACCCTTGGCTTGAGATCACATGGTAGCTAAACACAATTTCAAAGCACCAGTACTGCAAATAATTCCTTGTTGTCTTTATTCGATCTTCTGTAAGCATTATCCTGGCACCTGTTTCTTTTTACTTAGGGTAAAAATATCAGTAAATGTAACCTGGTTGGTAATTGGAAACCGTCTGCTTAAATGTTCTTTTTGTGTTGTCTGCACTAAATGCTCATAAATCCTATGCTTGTTTCAATCCATTTCAAATGTTCTTTGAGCTTCACATTTTGGAAAGAAGTATTGTATGCATTTTACCTTTTCAATTATTTCTTTTAAGTCCTTACCAACCCCCTGACTACACTGCATGTACACAACTTAAATTTATAGCTGGCCTCCGAACTAACAATACTTTGTTGTGAGAATTCCATTTCGCTGGGAACCATAATGTTGATCTAGCACAAATTACTTTTGGTGAGTGCTGCTTCGGATAGATTAACATATAAGACATTGATGCAAGGCGACTGCCCTTATCAGACAAGAACCCACTTTAACAAACACATATGATCCACAGCTGGGAGATGGAGGGTACGTGGGTTAGCAGTTCATTGAACTTTGCTATGGTATTCAACCTTGCAGAGGCGGTCACAATTATGAAGGGGGGTACCTCCAAATTAAAATTCACCCACAGAAATCATGAGGAAAAATGTTTTTTTTTTTTTTTTTTGGTCAAATTATACAGTAATCAAAAAAATAAATAAAAATGAAGCAAATACACAGGTGCACTCTCCCTTCGGCTCTGTACACCTCCTAATACTGTGTGCTCTCCCACTAAAACCATCTGAACCCATTTATTGTGTATCGACACAACTAATACACAACCCTTGCAATATCAAGAGGCCAGTAGCTAATAAGTATAGACTTCATACAGTCACGTAGGAGTGTCTGCTCTGCCTGTCAGACAGGTATCCAGAGATGCATTAAATACATTGTTGGTGGGAGGCTTGAGCAGTAAATGACTACACCTCTCAATTGACTTTCTCACATTTTCAGTGTTGAAACACCTAACCATGTTTCTTCTGCAGTGTGAATACTGACACAACACACTATCCAACATCAGTAATGATCGTTTTTGTACGTGTCCTAATCTCGATTCATATTAGTCAGTTCATTTTAGGAAAAGGAAAAATTTCCCCAAAAATAAAAGTTACCTAATTGTTTTTCACACTATTGGGTAACAAAAGCATCATGCTGGGATAAAAGAACAATATTTCTCCAGTTTGCAGCACCAGGATTCATATCTCAATTGTAGTAAGAATCGCTAAGATAATTCATGTCAGCATTAATAGCTGTGGTGTTTGTGCAGTGCAGGCTCAGCACATTAACTGTATTTACAACCAGACAGACTGAAAGGACAGAGCGGTTGGTAAAACGGAAACTTTTAAGATTTCCAAGACAGAATTTCAATGAATAGTTGTTTTTATGGCCCAAATTTTTTATTTTTCTCTCAAAAACAGAGATGCGTATTTCAATGCACCATAAATAAAAATGGGCTGGCATAAATGTGTGTGTCTCTCTCTCTCTCTCTCTCTCTCTCTCTCTCTCTCTCTCTCTCTCTCTCTCTCTATCTATATATATATATATATATATATATATATATATATATATATATATATATATACTGTATATATATAAACATACTGGAGCATTCGACAGCTGGTTCATTTGTTTAAGCTATTTGTTCGTTTAATCTGATTAGAAACCTGAATGACTGTATTGGGAAAATAGAATTTCAAGGCATATTTAGGATGAAGGTCTGTAGTCAAGTTCTATACAAGGAATGTAGATGCTGGTATACAGAAGCAGTACCATATAATCACCGATGAGTTATGAGATGTGACCTCTGACATGCAAAAAAAAAATAGTTGAGCTCAAGTGAACACTTTAATAGTTGCCCATTTCTTTTAGGAACTGGGAATCTGCTGAGGTGGCTGAAAGGTCTGTCAGTTATTGAGAAGGTAATAATGTTTTCTCTGGTAGCTCGAAAGGTGTTGGAAATGTTGTGGTTGTGGGTGTGAAGCTTCAGATAGATATGCCTCAGCGTTGGGTAATCTCCAGGAGGTCAAACTGTGGAGTCTCCTTTCCACCTGATAACAGAGAAGGCAAATAAGAATTTCTGCATTTGCTCCTTCAAATGAGCTAGGCTGTTTGATACAGTGGTTAAGAGCCAAGCAGCCATGAATCAAGTTCATGCCCATCTTCACCTATGCATTGGATTATCCCCTCACCAGGGGATCTGGTACACGAGTTCAACACATGAAACATTAACATTGACTTATTTACTCTTGGGTTAGCATTCATTGAACAAATTGTCAAGAAAATGAATAAATAACAAATTCTGTCCCTGGGTGGAAAACAACATAAGGCTGGTTACGATGGTCTTTGTGGTTGTCAGAAGTACTGCTAATGGGTATGCTGCCCAGGGACTTGTTAAGTGATGGCTTTGATGTTAATTGGAGAGCTTAATATGAAATTTTTTATGATTGGAAGGGATCTTCTTTTCTTCAGTGCTGTCAGTGGCAAAGAAGAATCACCTGTCCTCTCTCTGCTGAAAAAGACAATTAGAGCATTTATATGAATGTAACAATTCCATTTTTTTTCTTTTTTCTGAACGGTTATTGTGATCTTCAAAAGTCCTTAAATCTGAAATGTATCAAAATATTCTGATTGTGTTTTTTTTTTTAGGAATTTAAACACCACCTTGACTGCCTGTTCTGAACTGTTGTCATGTAAACACACTTCTTTTAACAGTGTTCACAAATTCTCAGGTATGGTGCTGTGGTTCCTTGATGCATCTCGATCAGCCTTGTTGCACACCACAGTTTCTCCAACTGCTGATTGTTGATTCAGTAATCCATCATTCAGATTTATACAAATGACTTGGCATGTAAGTATTGGTTTTTCATACTGATACTGTAAATTGCTTTTTTTTTTAATGAAAAATAATAGTGTACCTTAAAACTAAAACTTTACATTTGATTGTGGGAGTTGTTTACAAATTTGAGTAAGTAATTGGTATCATAAGGTAATGTTGCATTATTTATAAATGTTCATATCTTAACAATATTCCACTGTAATTCTGCAGGCAAACTTAACTCAACTGATTGATCATTAAGGAAAACCATAACATTGCAACCTCCTTTAAACAAACCAGGTGAAAGGAACAGTCTATAGTTTACAGGAATACTTGAACATTTGTTTTCCTCTATTAAATGAATATGAGATTTGTAAAGGGATTGGCTATTGTTTAATTATTTATTGTATCTAATGCTTATACATGTCAGAGCCTGTTGAAGAAAAAATATTCAGAGAAAAATAAACTAGCTGATCCATCAGATTTAAACTCACAGTTGGCAATATTAACTGAAGATCACAGTCAGTGAATATTATTTTCTTTAACAACACTGGCATTAAAATGTCTTTACTTTGCTTTCAGTCATACAGTTATGAATTGAAGTCCCTTGTGCTGCCTGTCAACCTACTATTCAAACAAGAGGTGCACTGGGATTCTGGAATGCACATATTCACATCAAGAAGTGATGGAGCTACTGATGCACATTATATTTAAAAACACTCAAAACAACTCTAGAATGATGTAATTTAGAAAGGATGGAATATACATTGAGGGACATAGTTTTCAATAACAGATTTCAATAACATTTAGGAATTAGCAAATGAGGAATATTCACTATTAGAAGAAGAAGAAGAAGAAGAAGAAGAAGAAGAAGAAGAAGAAGAAGAAGAAGAAAGAAGAAGAAGAAGAAGAAGAAGAAAGCATTTCTTCCAATTCTTCTAGTAAAACTTACAGATGCTCTAATGTGCTTGATGATGATTGTCTTTCCTGGAGTAAGCTCTCAGAAATATCCCACAGGGATTCATTTTAGGTTAAGGTCAGGGTTACAGGAGATGCACCTTATCAGTTTTACTGGCACTGAGTGAACATCCTAGCCCTGTGGATTGGCACATTATCCTCTTAGAACAGCTTTGATAATCTCTGGAGAAGTGATATGGTCATCCAAGATGGATGTGTAGACACGTAGGTCCTAGATTAGACTACATCTGATTCTTTTTTTTCCAGCAAGCAATATCACATCTTAAGGCAGTAAAGTAAATATTGTTTATAGCAGGCTGACTGTAATTTAAGATTGTGAAGTAAAATAAACAATAAAAAGAATGAGGAATAAATCTGTGGTTCAACAATTTCTGCTGCGATTAAGTAATCAAAACAGAAAATTTTACAGTATCTTTTACAGTACTTTTGTAACATAGATTAAGCATACTGGTACTACAATTGACCTGCGCACAATCACTGAACCTTTTAAAGCGGCAGAGCCATTTTTTATATTTTACAAATAAATACTGAAATTGAGGCGTATAGTGGAAAACAATTGCCCACTGGAGGTGAGTTTTTCAGTTCTGGCAATGTCTGTTTAATTCAATCTTTTTAAAAAAAGCACAATAAAAAAACAACCTGTGCAATGGCATAAACCCACCTGCACTATTTGCCAGTCCGTAATTTTCTGAAGTCTGTACAAATCCTAATAATAATGTTAGAAATGTGCATATGTCTATAAAAATTCTGCACGATTGCTTGATTAGCAATGGAGCTGTAAGCACAGCGATTATAAAACGATGAAGGGGTTTCGGAGGCATTGCACACTTTCATTTTTCCATTAGATGTCTCACTGCTTCCCCTAGTCTCAGTTTTATTGGTTCAAGAACCATTTTGTGACTGGAGCCTAAAGTACTAAAATGTTTAAAGACAACAGGTTTAGAAATCAAAGCGCTGCAGTGGATGTCACAGGGCACAACTTACTGGACCTGAAACCAGATAACAATCCACGCTGTTCATGTGAACTTGTATTAGGCAACTGGGATGTGAACTGAGGGCATTGCTATCTGTTTATTCCAGCTCAGCCTTCTTGTCAGTCTTTATGCCACATTTGCTTCTGATATTACTTGTTACCATTAAATATTTAGAACAGATGATGTTACCCTGCCATGAATGGTTTGAAGTGATGACGTCAGACCCAGAGAAAGCAAGTGAAATGATAAATCCGCTGCCTGCGCGTTTATTAAATGAACAAAATAAACAGTTTAAACAAAACACAAACACTTTGACCAGACCATGAATTTAAAGTGAAAGTATGACGCAACATCCCAGGACCCCTGGCAAAGCAGAAGGTATTGACTGATGTTGACATAGTGCAATTTAGCAGGTCATTGACATGATTTGAGAGGTAAAATGGCTGCTGTTATTAATTGGATTCTGTCAAGTAGTAGATTCCTAGTGCCGTCCATCTGTAGGAAGAGAACGAAGGGGTTAGTGTAATATTCCTGCATATGATCCTCTAGGAACAATTCAATAATTGATAATTTAATGTTTATCTGGGTTGATTAGTTATCTTATTAATAATATTTAATTGACATGTTACAAAGATTGAGGATTTACTATGAACATACATTCACATGGAATGTTTAATCCACACGCAGCAGCATTCAGCAGCTCAAGAAAGCTGTGACATAGCTAGTAACATGCACACACACATACACGCCCACATACAAACTGAAATGATGCAGACATTCTTAGAATATATCACATTAAGCTTATTAATGATAGATGATAGATAGATTAAGGATATGGCAAGTTTACATTTAAATAATGCAACTGGAATTATACTCAGTGGTTCCTTGAAGCTTAGACTTTTGGTCTGCTGGTTGGGAAACTCAATCTGTTGAAGTGTCTAATACAAAATCTCTTCTCTCAGCAACAAAGTCTTCAATCCCATGTTGGATCAAACTTGGCAACTAAGCTTTCAATTCTCGATAGAATCAACAAACAGCTGCAACACATAGGATCCACAACCTCGCCCATCTGCTCTGTCCTCTTCGCTGAATCTTTTAGACATGCAGGTAGCAGGACAGTTTCTTTTGGATAATGTGGTGTTAAGTGTACAGCAGACCTAGGCTGGTTTGTCTGACAACAGTCTCTGTAAGTTTTACGGCAATAACCGGGCCTCAGTCTTGTTGCTTGTGGTCGTTGACTTGCTTGCAGCTAGCTTCCTCATTTTGGGTCCGTTTCAGGTGGAGTCCCGGAGTTGCAGCTTTGCTTAGCAGAGTGACAGCACCTTGTTTAGAAAAATGTTTAGTTTTGCTTGGATATTTACAGTCTTTTTCACTCTGCTAAATAGCCACTTTCAGGAGATCATTTGTGTATCTTGCCTTTTTTAAAACTCACACAACTCCCAGTCCTTTGATGTTTTAATGTCCTTTTAGACCAGGACATCGCTAGTTCATGTCTTCCTTGTGTCAAAACGATTGTTTTTGTACGTGTGAATTATCTGTACATAATTCAACTGCCTGCTCGGCCTAATCCAGTTCAGGCACCGGTCACCTAATAAGGAGGTCACATAGTTCAATGTGTCTGCAAGCCAGAGGCCCCCTTCTCAAGACACAGCAGTTTGCCCTGTTTCTCAAGACACATAGTTTCATTAATGAATCCAGTTACATTTCATACATGTTCGTGTATTATCATATTCAGGGAATATGTCCCACAATCCCTATGTTTCAGTGTAATGGATAACTGGTACAAATCACTCATTGTCATTATCCCTACCTTTTTCATTGTTTCCAAAGGGCTGGTTCCAGTGTACATTCTCATAGCTAAGGCATCCCCTATTATTTAAGATTTTACTAGCTGTATAAACTAGGAATTTCAGAAGCTTTTTAAAGAATATCAACTTAACATGCATTTGTACAAGAAGAATGTATACTGCCCTGCAGCAAAATATGGCAATGCAAGCCTAAGAGGCTCTATGGATGTTTTCTTTTGATAGCAGGATTGAGGCTTCTTTCAATGTGCCATTGCAGCCCATTAGTGTATTCTGTCTAAGCTAGCCACCTGTTCATTTTACTTTATAAAATTAATTTATCAACCTACCCTCCCATCTACTAGAAGACTCAAGGGTTTTTCTAGTGAGCAATGCAGTCTTTTTATACAGCTAGTTCATTGCAGTGGGACTCCCCAGAGCGATGCTGCAGTTTATTATCTAAAGCATTTAGAGTAGGCAATGACAATTCCATGCTATTTAAAGCAGTACAGTGGTCAAAAGCAGTTAAAGGTGACAAGTGTGATAATTATGACAATTATAGCACAGGGCTATATTGACCATGGATAGCCCTAAATGGGACAAACTTCCCTTGATTATTTCACTCAGTAAGGGAGCGAAGAGACTCAGTAATTAACTGCAGATCTTCTACTGATGTAAGTCCCCCTATGACATTTACTTTGTATTTAGGTCAATGTTTTAGGCATCAGACCAGGGTTTAAGATGTTTTAAAGCAGTGGTTCCCAACCTTTTTGGCTGTGTGGATCCCTCCTGAACCTCCAAAAATTTTGTAGACCCTCATGCACATACTATCATAGTGACACACGGCCACTATCAAGGACATTCTGTTAATTTGCTTTCCACTATAGTGAGGCAATTGATAACGATACCATAAAGGAAATAGATTCACTTACCTAATGAGATGGCTGACTAAAGAGCTGTCACACGAAGGCTCTGGTAGGCTCTTACTTTTTTGATGTCAAGTTTATGTGTATTTTACTGTCAACATTCACAAATGGGTTTCTGATCGACTCGTTTTTGGAGTCAGGGTCACTTTGTTTAGTTTCTAAGTGGCGCCAAAGATTAGATGGCTTCAAGCTTTTGTTCAGAAGACTTTATAACACACAGTGGTCGCGGCTCCTTTTCACTAATCCATGCTGCACCAGTGGATGCTCGATGACTTTTTTGACAGATGAGGCACAATGGCTAACATACTAAAAGTCCATTTACTTTGTTCAGCTGATTTCATATATACTGTACCTCCGCGGAGAGCATTTCATACATTCAAATAAAAGATTGCAGTCATTATGTAAAATATACCCCCCATCAACACAAAATCATTATTTCAAAATGAACAAAGCAATTCGTCATGACGTGGCAAGATATTGACAGTTATGTCCATTAAAACAGATAACCTTACCTTATTTATTTGAAAGAAGGAAACATGGCCAACAATAGTTAGTGCACAGCGTTGCCTACCATTTTATAGACTCATTGCCATGTTCGATTACCGTCTTTCTTCAAAATCTCCAGTGCTAGTGTTATTCTGCCATCCTTAACAATTGAACATCTCTCTTCTTGGGATCTTACTGTAAATCTTATTTTCCTCAGGTTGTATATAATATCAGATTCAAATAAAGCCATTATTGAAAAAATTTAAATCACACAAATTCAAATGGCTCCAAATCCAGTAGGTGCCTCACCATGCTGTGGTTACCATAGCAACACCTTCAGAAAGGGACCCCAGCATGGTGAGTTGCCATGGTAGTAGGTAACAAGCAGCTTTGTGGGGTGCTCAGGTTTTTGCCTGAAGGTCTCAAGGGCGCTGGAACTAGGGGTGCTGGGGGTGCGGTAGCGGCCCCTTGGCTTTGTATGGCTTTTATCATTTACAGGGGTTACAGTTTTGTTCAATTGCTTTCAGCACCCACAGAAATATCATTCCAGTGCCACAGGAAGGTCTGCAGCAGTGCGGCAGCACTACATTGTTCCAGCTTTCTGGCGTTGTGCTTTCATTTCTGGTGAAAGCGAGTTCTAACTTTTAAATAATGTCACTAGCACTTCTGTGGACTTACATTTTATTTAATATATACATGCGTAACTGCTTAAATGTGTCTATATTTCTAAATTATATAAAAACAATATGCAAAATGTTTTTTTAGCTGGTAATTCTTGGTCAGGCCATTTACGAGTCGCCTCTGTACTCCACTGCCACTTGCTTCCTTTTCACTCGCTTTCCTCTTAGTGCCTGTTTTTATCCAAGCAATCCATTGCTGATGCTTCCCACTAGTGGGACGAACCACGTGGGGTTGCTTTTAACTGTGTTGAGTTGTAGCGTTTGAAGTGATTTATCCCCCAGGCTAAAACACGTCACACGCTGCAACTGGCCGCACCTAGTATAACGCGTGCGCAGTTCTAATACAACGGTGGCTGCTACATTAGGCCGGAGGTGATTTGCGTTGTGAAATATCGGACTTGTCGGTGTGGGAAGGCTATTTTTATATTGTTTTCCCGTGGACCCCGTCTGATGTCCTCACGGACCCCAGGTTGGGATCCACTGTTTTAAAGTATTAAGTGTGTTACTTTGTGAAACTTTGTGAAAGTTTTTTGTTTTTGTTTTTTGGGATTTGTTCTGTATAAATTCCAGGGCATATTCAAGGAAAACATACTGTAAGAGTGATACATACTTAGGTAAGAACACAAAGTGTCTTTTTTTTATGGGAAATGAGTTAATTGAGATTTTTGCTTGCAGGGATCCTAGATTCTACAACACCAATTATAATTGGAACAACATTAAAAAAAAAAAAAAAAAAAAAAAAATGAGATGAAAGTCATTATCCAATTTATCAATGCTAATTACTGGTAAATATAAGAGAGCTTAGCAGAGTCAGCTTGTGACAGTGACTAAAGATTTAGTGACAGCTCCCTGTACGAGTCTGCTGACAAGCCATTGAAGGAAAAAGGAAAGTGATTGGCCCAATAACATTGCTGTCTTGTGCCTGAAAAGAAGCCATCAAAATGAAATAAATCCATGGAAGCTGGAGGGCAGCACAAATGTTTTCAGTACCACAGGCTCTTGTGACAATTGAAATGTGTTGCAGGGACTTTGTTTTGTTTTGAGCCAATATGGAAAAGAAAAAAAGGTTATTGACTGACCCAATCAGGCTAAAATATGACCCTTTGAATTCAGTTATAAACAGGTAGATATACAGTACGTTGGGATATTTAGAAGGAAAATGCTGATCTGTAAAGTAATATAGGATTTTTTGTGAATATTTTTTTTTTTAATTTCCCTGCCTTGTTCAAATTCACTATTTTGTAGCTACCATCTTCATTTCACCCAATACAAGAAGAGAGGAGGGAGCTATACATAATAGTCTTTACTGGATATTCAGAGAACTATAAACAAGGTGGCATTTATAGTCTTTGAAATGTGACTGCAGGGCAGTGATTTGTGCTACAGAAAGCAATATATACTTAGTTGGCCAAATTGAAGAACGTTCTCAAATATTTGTTATGTTCTATATTTTTATTTTAGCGTGAATCCAGATTTATACTGACCAAGCAATACTTATTCTTCCATCTTTAAAGTGTTGAGGGGCAACTGAGTATATAAGTCAGTAACTGTCGCTGTTATTGTTCTATTACTTTCAATTTCAATGTTAGTAGCAATACAAAATGTCCAATTAAATCAGACAGGCACTTTACACGCAGGAAATAGACCAATTAAAATAGATTGGATCACTGCCAAGGTTAAATTGGATCAGAGTAAAATTGTTTCATGTTGCTTTGAATGATTTTGCTGCTTCTGTTTTCTATCGTTATTTCATTCACTTGCATTCCAATCTAATTGAGATGGTTTTTGTAAATAGTTAATGGTAAGGTTTATACTGGTTGTGTGTTAAGTCAGAAGGGATTTCATACAGTACTGTATGTGAAAATAGTCGACTGACAGAGTAAAAGTTTGGTCAGTAACCTCTTCTTGTTCTTTTATAGTTTTGCTGCTTCTATAAAGTATTTCTTTTTTATTTTGCTTTGATTTAATTCCCTACCTTGAGATTCATTTTCTTTTGTGAAGTTTTTTGTTCTGTCCATTTTTTAAAATACAGTGCCTAAGAAAGTCTACACCCCCTTGAACTTTTTTCACATTTTGTTGTGTCAGTGCCTCAGAGTTTCATGCATTTAAATGAGGGTTTTTTTCCCACTTATTTACACACCATACTCCACACTGTTAAGGGGAAAAAAGTTTTTATTGAGAAAAAAATTATATATTAAAAATACAAAACTGAAAGATCATAATTGATCAGTCCCCCCCAGGTCCCCCTCCCCCCCAAGTTAATACTTGGTGGAAGCACCTTTGGCAGCAATTACAACCAGGAGTCTGTTGGGATAGGTCTCTACCAACTTTGCACACCTAGATTTGGCAATATTTTACCATTCTTCTTTACAAAACTGTTCAAGCTCTGTCATGTTCCTTGGAGAGCATTGATGGACAGCAATCTTCAAGTCATGCCACAAATTTTTGATTGGATTTAGGTCGGGCTCTGACTGGGTCACTCAAGTACATTTACCTTTTTGTTCCTTAGCCACTCCATTGTAGCTTTGGCTGTGTGCTTTGGGTTGTTGTCATGCTGAAAGGTGAACTTCTGTCCCAGTTTCAGCTTTGTTGCAGAGGGCAGCAGCATAGTTGAGTCTTTGCTTTGAAATGCACTACCCAGCAGATGGAACCTACAGGAACTGCTGAATTTATCCTGAAATCATGTGAATCACTACAATTTAACACAGGGGGAGGCCACTTAACTTGGTGTGTGATTTTGAAGGTGGTTGGTTACACCTTAGCTAACCTAGGATTGCTATTACAAGGGGGTGGACACTTATCCAACCAAGCTATTTCAGTTTTTATTTTTAATAATTTTCTACAAATTTCTAGAATTTTTTTTTTCACTTGGAAGTTGTGGGGTAGGATGTGTAGATAAATGAAAAAAAAAAAAGCATTTTATTCCAGGCTATAAGGCAACAAAAGGTGAAAATTTTGGAAGGGGATGTACACTTTCTATAGGCATTGTACATGTAGAGGTTCTGTTCTTGCAGATACTGTTGTGCCTGTTAACAATTGGTTGCACTCCTGCACATATGTTCTCTAGAAGCAAAATTATACAAATTATGAATAATCTAGAAATGTACCAGTACCACAGAGACCAAAAGTTAGTCATTAAAGTTGTACTCTCTTGTAAAATAGGCAGCAATATGCATGTCACTAGTTTAACAGCTCCCTTGTTATGTATTTCTGGCTTTATTTAATTGCTATGGCATGAAAGGCACTATATAAACTGAAGTTATTATTATATCCAGGAGAAAATAATGCACTGTGTAGAGGGTTTATTTTATATATGGAAGTGATTATGTTTTATCAAAAAAATTAAATTATAAAGGATGGATAATGGTGTCTGCTAAGCAATAATAAATAATAAAATAATAATAATAATAATAATAATAATAATAATAATAATAATAATAATAATAATAACAAGCACGTTCGTTAAACTTAAATAATTTTGAATTTATTGGCGGCCATCAGACGAGTGACTGGTTCAATTTGGACGCTCGATTCAAGAAAAAAGTGGAATGCTGCTTTTGAGAATACTCATTTGAACCACTTTCATGAAAGCACACGTTACTAGTTGTTCTGTCCAACTCATTTCATAACGCATGTCATAGCTACTAGCTCCTTGAATTTGAACAAAATTAATTATTATTTACTTATTGTGTTCATATTTAGTGTGGGTGTTTTCTGAGGAATAACCCAGCAAAGGTCATTGAAGTGTCCATATACTGTAAATGAGCAATTTATATATGCTGAAGACCCAAAAGAAGTTATAATGCATATTGCACATTGTGTTTGAAAGTATTTAAATTTGAAGCATAGAAACAGATCTCCTTATACCACATATGATCATAGAACACATTTGTATAATGCGATATACGATAGGCGATTTTTACTAAGCTGTAAATTAAAATATATACAGTACATATGTTTGAAGCATATTCACAAATCCATACATATACAGATCACTTTACTTCAGTTAGTATAATGTGGTCCTATGGAACATTCTCATTTATATACACTGTGGTAATTTGCTCTATTCATTAAAATTAATGTATTTGTATTTTGTACAAATGTATTTTTTTTTTAATGTACACTATAAATAAACAGCTATTGGACCAAACATTTGGACTTAAACATTTGAGAGGGGACTGGGAGGGGGTGAGATTTGTAGATTAAATTTAATTATTATTATTATTATTATTAATTATTATTATTATTATTATTATTTTAATTGGGGGATGGCTTTCCTTCCTGAACATCACATCAATTCTGGAATACGTAGCTGACGCTTCCTTCATTCTTTTAATTCGCTGTTGGTTTGGCATTGCTCACGGTCAGGAAAAACCACACAACTGCAGAGACAGTGCCAGACAGCAACTCTGTGACTGAAATCCCTGGAATTTAAGCGCGGTCAAATTCAGCTCAGTCTTACAACTAATAGCGCCCCTGCCTCTGTTAGCCCTTTATTTACTAATGATACATCGTTCTCGTGGCTTAGTGCTGGGAGGTGTATAGTAAAAACAATGGCAACAATAATAATGATAATTTTCGCACATGATGAGATTAGGCGTGAGAGAATTTAAATATGACAGAAGGGGCCAGCTGACGTTGAGCAAGTTTGTGAATGGGTTGTAGAACAGATGTGCTCGTGACCGGCCGTTGGCAATCACTGCGGGCACGGAGGCAACTTTTGCCACATGTTTTTTAAATTTGGAGAGGCATTGCGGAAAAACTGTCGGGCAGCACGGCAATTGCCGTCGATTATTTCGCGTCCTGATAATTTTTAAATTTTATAATAATAATAATAATAATAATAATAATAATAATAATAATAATAATAATAATAATAATAATAATAATAATAATAAATACATAAAGATAAAAACATAAGTAAGGTATTATGCCACGAGACAGCCTCGTGTTTTATAATAACTATTACGTGTGCTTGGGAAATAATACAGTTGAAAATCAATGGGCTGCACTGGAAATAACCGCAACGTTAAAAGAAATTAGCACATTGTCACGAAGACATGGGTCTCATTCTACTGAGATTAAACAGATTTAATATTTTCATGCTTTAGTTTATTCTAACATGTATTTGCCTGTTTATACATTGCACCCCACAGCAAATAATATAATACATGAATATAAAACTATTACATGCCAGTGTATTTTTTCTTTATGTCCAGACCTATTTTAATCTCTCTAAATTCTGCCTGTCTCATTAACAAGTAATTTCTCCCATAGTCTCACAGTTTAAAAAAAAAAAAAAAAAAAAAGTTTAGTTAACAATATGTGTTAACGAGGGTGTTCTGATTTTAACCCAATGGTATAGAAATTCTATCAGCATGATTGTGCCATATATGTTTCCTAAGGGGTTGTTTTATTATTGCATTAAATAGTTACAGTATACCTACAACATATACATACAGCCACTCCTCTGTATATGATTCTCAGTTCAAAACAGTATTTTGTGTTTTTTTGTTGTTTTTCTGACTGCTACATAGAATATTTTGTTTTGTAGCCTAATTATTGCATATAGATATCTTGTAGTTGACCACTCTGCCTGATACATGCTGTAAATATCATATGTAAAGTATATATATATATATATATATATATATATATTATATCTATTATATATATATAATATATATATATATATATATTATATCCATACGTAAATTTACAGAGTTGTTATTCTGTTTTGTAAAAACATGTAGTGTTACATATGTCAGAATTTTCGTTAAAACTATTTGATTTAACTTTAGGTATAACTAAATGGAAATCATTATCTACCATAGAACATAATTTTGTTTTCTGTTTAAAAGGCATTTTATTTCAGCAGGTAATTTTATCCAGGCACCATTACTTCCTGCTTAGCTGCAGATATATCCTTTCCCTGTGTCTGCAGTTTTACTCAGCTCTTGGATTCCAAAATGTACTGCAACAAAATTGTCACCTGCAATGTTAAATATCCTGGTAGTGTGCTGTCGGAGCTTCCAAAAACTGCTGAACTAATAATATTAGTCTTTTTTTTTAAAAATAGTGTAGCATTATATTTTAAGCCTTTAGCACCATATACATTGATTAAAGCTCTTGTCAATTTTACTGATGTCATGTACTCCTCTGATATAATACCGCTTCCAAAAATGATTTGCTTGTTAACTTTTAGTGAGTGAAATTCAGTGTGAAACTGTGAACTTGTGGGTTACAGTCAAGGGTACAGGTGATGCAGGTGCTTTAAAAATGGCAAACACAAAGTTAATGGTTCAAAACATTTATTTTGTTTCTCCTTTAAATAATAGAGACCGTTAAATAATAAACGCTGGCTCAACACACCAATGTGTATTGCCAGCTTTAAACCACGGGGTTCAGTCCCAAAATAATAATCACAAACAACACAGCCACAGCCACTTCTCCTGACATTGAGTGCTCTGCGTGCGGGTGCTGGTGAAAGGTATACAGTGACAAGTGGTGTATGTGCAGTGCGGGCTTGATGCTGGCCTGTAGCGACAGCTTCCCGGCTCGTGTTAGCCATCTAGTAGTGACAAACAGACAGTTAGATTCCACAAGCAAAACAAAACACGTATCACTCAAGATATGTTTACACAGTCCTTTTCCGTTATCGGTCAGTTTCGTAACCACATCAAAAGAACAGATTGCATCGTTACATCCCAAATTATACCCTTATTCACGCCTCCTGAGACAGTTAGTTCAGTCAAGCCTCCTTCAATCCATGACAGACAAATCGTGTACCGCTTTAGGGCAAGGAGTTCAGGCATTGACCGCCCCCTTCCTGGCTGGCTGGCTTCCTTCCGACTGACCCTGGAATGAACTGCCAGACCAACCAGTATGAGGCACTCTGCTCTACAGCACCCTCACCGATCGGGAGGGAGATTGTTGACTAGGATTAATTCACTCTGTCACAGAAACTTTAAATTCACAGCTTGCAAAAGTGTATTACACTTGTACTAGTTTATTACAACCATTCTACATTATGCTTAAAACAACCAATGATTGTTTCACAGGAGTAGTATATTAAGAATTGTGTCCCAGGTTGCACATCTGTTCTGTAAGGTACCTCACATAAGTCGAAGCCTCACAATACAACAGCTCCTCCAGCAATATCAGTGAGACAGAATTGAGGTCATGAATGTCTCCTTGTTGATTTTAGAAGAGATTGATCATGTCACTCAGTTGCCAACTTCTTTTCCCTGCTTAGTCTGTTGAAAAAGAACAACCAATTGAAGTAGAAATATAACTGATGGTATTTGAGAGATTTATCTGCCTGCGAATGGGAAGTGAATCTCTTCTGTGCAGCAAGCCTGATTAAATCCTGGGTGTAAATTTAGACTCAGTGATCAGTTGTATTTTTCTCTTCATTATGGGTGATTTAGTGGCCAACACCAAATTAATGCTTTAAAGGTAAAAAGCAATGAATTACATGCAATTGTGTAGGTACTGTATTATTAATGTTGTGTAATAAATGCATGTTAAACTAGTTTCATTTTATTTGATCAATTTGCATCATAAATGATAGAAAAACAAATCCTATTATTACATTTCTACATTTAGAAACGGGACCTGTCTATCATTTTGCTTTGTATATGTCAACTGTTTCCAAGGATCGGGGGTTTATTTATTTATTTTACTTAATTAGCAAATTGACACAATATTTGGTTTGATTAATGGCTTGTGTATTATTTTGGGTTGTTTGTGTATTATGATTTGTTGTGCACCATTAATTTATTTTCTTTTGATTGTTTTAATTGTAATATTAAATGTTGTTTTTGTACTTTTGACACTGGGATAGCGAGGGACATTTGGAATACAGATGTGGCTTCTAAGGAACCAGCCACCATCAATCACCTCCAGGTGCAACATTCCAGCACACCTATAGGAGATAAATTGTATTATACCTACTGGACATAGAGAAAAGGGAGAAACAGGTGCATTGTGATCAGTAAACTGAGCAGGAGAGTCCAGTGCACAGTGAGTGCAGCACCAAAGAATAAAGCCAGATGAAGCACCAGTATCCAGAAATAAGAGACGAAGAACACTGGAAATTAACCAGGGGAGTATACTGTCTTTGTGTTTGGAAATATAACTGGTAAATTGATATCAGCAGAAACGAACTAAAACAAAGTTGCTTCGGTAGGGTATGCTAACGAGCAAGAAACTGTTAGGAAGTTTGTAAATAGCCATTAGATAGTTGTAGATTATTTGGACTAAGTACTGTTGCTCTGTATTACCCACTTGAACTGTGCAGTACACCCAGAGGGCCACCCATAGGATCAAGAGATAATGAGGAAGAGGACACGATGCCAAGGAGACCAAAGTTAGCCGTCACTGCGATTACCGCCAAAGCTAACCCTGCTCTGGTTTGAGTTAAGTACTGGTATTCCAGCCAGCCTAGGTTCGGGAGCACTACATGACTGAGGCACAGATCTATGGTGCTTAATGACTTGTTATACTTCTTTACCAGAGTTGGGGTGGAAGAGGAGTAGAGGTGTAGATGTAGCCTTGCAAGTAGTTGGTAGATAAGCAACTGTGTTCTCTCTCTCTCTCTCTCTCTCTCTCTCGCTCTCTCTCTCGCTCTCTCTCTCTCGCAATATTTGAATGTTTTTCAATTTCAGGAAACGTTCTTAAAAATGTAACTGCTAAACGTTACACAGGCTACACATCGCAAAATGTTAAAACAAATGCATTTAAAAAACAGATATACCAAACATATCACTAACTGTTATACAAATGTATAGAAATAAGTTGCAATTACTTTATTTAGACGGTATGACGTAGAAGTTGAAAATGTTTTCTTGTTTGGGTTTATGAATTATTGTATATGAAGGCAACATTGTGATGATGTTGCTGGTTGGTGTGCAGTGCCCGTTGGGTATTTTCTTCAATCTTGCCAGAATATTTTCTCTGCGCATTTACACTGGCAAAGTATACTGGAATCCGTCCTTTCAGTCTGGAATACAAACTCAACGTTTGAGAGGAAGAGAGGATGGATTCCGGAATGCGTTTGGTAGCGTTTCCACTACTAAAATATTCCGGAATATGCCTGCTTGTTCCGGAATATTTGTACTAGTGTAAACGCACCTTTTGTTTAAAGCCGTAAAGACCTGGAAATCAAGACTTTATTTTATAGATACTTTTTGTTTATTACTTTGTTCTTATTGTTTTAGACATCACGTTTTATAATTAGCTTGATGTGTTATGTCTTTTAATGATGGCATTTTCATAATTGAAACCTTGGTGGCAATGGAAAGTCTTTGATGTATAGAATACTTTCCTATATGACAATAAAATGTGTAATTGACCTGGTCTGCCTGCCTTTGTTCTGTGCGTGGTCCTGGTGGTACCCTGGCATCCAAAATTACCTGTGTAAAACAAAAAGAAATACAAGGGTTAATAAATTATAGTATTAGTTTATTAGAGTTTATTAGTGTTTCAAAGGCTGACATATATAAATAGTTTTTAAACAACACTTAAGGCCGTTTTTAGCCAATCGGAGCACAGCCATTCATTGATTTCTCAGCAACAGCACAAATCTAACTCACATCTGTAATATACCCTTAACCATGAAGTTATATTGCTGAATGAATAATTATAGAATAATAATTTCAGTTATACAGTACCAAATACAGCTAAGCAACATGTTTTTCACAAAAGTACAAGAAAGAACAAATAGGTCTCAAGTAACAGTGGCAGAGGTTCAAAGAGATTATCACTATATCCAGCAAGCACTAGACACAGGGCAAGAAACAATGGGAATGCCAATGAATTTCCACAAACATTGAAAATCGTTATAAGAAAGAAAGCAAATGCAAATATGCAGAACTAAATAATGACACAAACACACTTCACCAGATTCACAGATGAGAAATATTAAAATTGTGGAAAATGGGTTGTGAGTAGCCACTCAAACCATCTAAACTAAATATTGCAAATTGATATGCATAGTTTCAACTGAAATTGACTGAATGCTAGAAGATGATGAGAGCACTTACTAAGCTGCTACCTAAAGGAGATAAAGGCAAAATCCATTATATTGCTGTAAACACTGTTTAAGCGAAAGACCCAAATGAAAAGTATAAAACATTCTACCCCTTCTACTGAGTTTTCTTTCATTGACATCCCCGAAGTCACCACAATCTGAACAATCGGACCTTGCATGGAGTAAGTGAATAGAGAACTGGGGTCACTTCTTGGTGGAGGCTATCAACCCCAATATTGTTGGGGGCATTACGGAGAACCCACGATGGTTCCAAGTATAAAATCAACTTGCTCATGAGTTATTCTGTGATTTAAAAAAAAAAAAAAAAAAAAGTTTTGTTGAGTGCCTTGTTCATTGTACTCTGAAATAGGCACTAGCCAAAACTTTTGGTTACATGACTTAATTTCATAGAGTTTTACCTTGAAATCCTGATTGATAGTTTTGAAGTTTAAAAAAAAAAAAAAATATATATATATATATATATATATATATATATATATATATATATATATATATATATATATATATATATATAAGGGCTGATAAATATATAGTATATATCAAGGTGAAAAAGAGTAGGGTTCCAACAGCATTGTTGTGTGGGCCGGGCAACAACTCACTCTGCCAACAACTCCAGGACCAGCAATGATTCCAGGAATATGTCAACATCAATCTAATCCTAACCTTTGACCACAATTTTAACAGCAAGAAGGAGTATTTAATACTGGACGGATTGACAACCTGAGACAAGAGCATGGTTGTCACACTTCACACATATTCTATATATCTGGAGAACCGCTTATATAATTGTCAACTTGTTATTAGCATCATTTAGCATAAGTTGCAGTATTGAGAATATCCGATTCTGGGGATATAGGCGGGTGAAAAGGGATTTTCGGTATTCACTCACAGAAGGGAGAGGTACACAAGAAGAGACATTGTAACACACAGCAGCCCAAGATTTATTGACAATATTTACAGGTTTTTCTTGATCTAAACAATTACAGGAAGCCACCACTAGGGTACCAGCCATGGCAACTCCTAGGACAGGGTAAGACAGAAGGACCATGTGACTATATCAGCAATGGTATTTTACTGGCGCATGTACACAAAGTGGAGTGTAAACAAAATAAATAAAAAAATGCGAATCAAAACACAATGTGGAAAAAAAAGCTATAAAATAAAGGTGTTCTATAATCGCCTAAGCACTGCTAAAGGGAGGTCCTGCTACAGGAACCTTCTACTCTAACTCACCCTCGAATATACTGCTGCGGGATGTTTTATCCCTTAACTATTCTCTAGTCTTTTAAGAAGGAGTGACCCTGGTTGAACATGTGTTGACTGGTGTTGTCTCTAGGACCATTGTTCCTGGCTTATCAGCTTATCAGTGTGTGTCAGCAGGTACTTTTTAATAGCGAGACACTCCGCTGGGGTACACCCACCGGCCGGTCAGGGGTCCACAGCTGATCCACTGGTGCAACATGAGCTTGTGAAAATACCTTTACTTTCTGCTGGAACCCTGCATGAAATATTGCTCACTTATATGCAATCATCTAATCAAATCATCTCTGAATAAGGGTCAGAAGTACTATAAAACATGCGGTACATGTTTCGTACAAGAAATTGTTAAATGGAGTGAACCATCCTTACGGCTACAGAGCCAAAGTTAATCAACATCAACAAATCAAATGTCCTGCTGAAACAGTAGCTAACTGATCAGAGAAAGAAGCAGTGCTCCTATTAAATGAGGGAAATTGAGAAGAAGTGAAACCCTTAACACCCCCAGGCAAGAATAAAAGCCAAGAGAAAAACAAATAAAGATGTTGTTCAATATTACATTTACAATCACTTATGTAGTACACTCTAAGAATAACAATACCATGACCTAAATCCTTCCTTTGTTGTTATAAAGTAATAGTCTGCTAAAGAGTCCACTGAGGGCAGATGACAATGTACAGGAAATGCATGACACAACGCTTTAACACAATGCACGAGGGGTGTGAATTTGGATAGTCTAAAAGCGTAAAAAGTGGTAAGTGAAGAGCACTTAGAGGGGAAGAGAAGTACACAAAATCACCCAAGAGGTTAGCAATTCAGATTGGTTCAATGACTTCCTGCAGATGGTACAATTTGTTTCGCGTTTTTTTTTTTTTTTGGAAAGAGAAGGAAAAAGAGTGAAACAAAGGAGAGAGAGAGGTGACAGACCGAAACAGAGGGAGAGAGGAGAGGAAGAGCAGGTGAAAGAGGGGTGCAGAAAGAAGGAATGAGGGAGTGAGAAAGGAAGGCATCTCCTGAGAGAGAGAGAGAGAGAGAGAGAGAGAGAGAGAGAGAGAGAGAGAGAGAGAGAGAGAGAGAGAGAGAGATCTAAATAAAGTGAGCAGATTCATTGAGAGACAGAGAGGGGCTGGATAAATGGGAATCAGCCCTGTTAACCAATGAGTTTAAAGAGTGAAGCAGATGTCATTAAACTGAGAGGTACCACCTCCAGGAGCTCTAGCATCCCCTCAGTAAAAAAGAGTGCAATGAGAGAGCCTTGCTTACAGAGCTGCAGCTGCCTTTTATTAACTGGCTACTTACTGGTGATATTAACAACAGACAGCTAATACACAGGTAAGGAAGCTTATTGCCGAAACATCTTTCTACCTCGGTAGGAATAGCAGACATAAATCAAAAGCTATTCAGTGTGTTTTTGTTTTACATTCTTGAATGAGAGAGAAAGTAGCGAGTTGCAGAAAAGCAGTCATTACAGCTGAAGGGTCTAAGTTGTGATTGACCTGTGCTAGCCATCACCTTGATAAAAGCTGTGTTTTAGGGTTAAGGATCTGGTGCAAAATACTTGACAAAGTACCATTTTAAATAAGTGTTTTAATTTGGAAATTACTGGGGTTCAGATTTTAAAAGTGATGGTGAATGAACTGTGTTGCATATATTATCTACACAGATGAATTGTTTATGACATAGCACTGGGCAGTTAAATTTGGGGTTCTGCTTATTATTGTTTTCAAAGGGTACTGAATGGTATTTTTTGTTTAAAGGAGCATAATGTTTTGAGTTTGTAATAGGTTTATTCATTCTACACCGTGTAACAGGACTAAATGCAATCACACTGAATGTTATCATGCTGGTCATAAACTACAATTAAGTATAAATGCTTTCCAAAACACTCCTCCGTAAAGATCTGTCTGTCAATCGATTTAACCCTTGCAGTTCATTTTATTGCTGTCTTTTTTCTGTTGTAGAAATTGTCTCACTGGCTTGAGCCAATCTAGGTATTGAAGTCCCATTTGTGTAATCTGGTTTTCAAAATGATTCCTCCAGCTCTGCAGACCTAGCACTTAGGTGACTTTAATTAACAGAGCAGAACTCACAACACAATACAGGTTAAATATTAATTTTATTAAATATACTGATAGCAATTGGTTTCCTATAAATGTCAAGCAAGATTACTTCACACAGGTTGTCAAGGGCTAAACTACTGTTACCCAGGTGCTGGATTCATAAATATGAAAGCTTAAAGGGTTTGAAATTTTCATTCCTGACTTTTTAATGCGCCTGATAATGTGTACAGTATTACTACTATTATAACATAATTTGGTGAAATATACAGTAAATATTTATTCTACTTACTTTTCCATGTCTAACACACCCATCTATTTATGTATTCATTCAAGATTTCCAATTAAATCCCCTCAAGCAGTGTATATGTAGCCACAGTAAATGGTTCATATGTGGTGCCACAATATGAATTGACATAGAGAATGTATGGAGTTGTTATGACAGTGCTTTTTCTAGATTTCATTATTGTTTTTTTAATTTTACATTGAAGCTGTATATGAATTACCAGTGTATTGTAAAACATGTTTTGTTTACATATCACAGACTTTCTTGGTTTCACTCCGGTTAGGTGATTAATCTGAACTTTACGACAGTGTCAAGCTTGTAACACTTTGTTAGGTACTGTACAAGGAGGCAGCTATTCTGATGGGAAATCCCTCTTCATTCTTGTCTAGCTGATAATGCCTTTCTCTTACTCTTGTACATAAAAATAGAATCAATTGGGTTACAGTTTTTAAACAAGAACATCAGCACAGTTTATAGACAAGGAGAATATTTTCTTTAATTGTACCGTTTCCACAGCAAAAAAAAGTAAATGCTGCAATGTTAGGAAAAAAGGGTTGACTAAAAATATTCATAGTGATAATTCAGCATCATTTACTGTAGCACATTTTGACACAACCTGTCACTGTGCAGAACACAAGCAACTCAGGAGAATGAACATAAACTTTCTGGCTTTGCATCTGCAATTGCATCATGTTTCCTAGTATATAAAAGAACAGGACTGGTGTTTGCAGTCAGGAACTGCTAATTGCTGTAAGAATACCTACCTCCAGGGCTTCTTTAGTAATTGATTAGTTTCTGCTTCAGTAGTGTTGATGCTGCAGCAAAATGGAGCCTCAAACGTATCTAGATCTAAATTCCTATAAGCCCAATCCTCATTGAAGTAAAGCAAACCTTCTGTGTAAGTAAGCTTCAAAGTTAGCTTTGGCAGATGGAAGCCTTATCCCCCATCCACAAAGTATGGTACATATTTTAAAATATGTAATAAAGTGTACCTTTATCAGGCAGTTCTTAATGTGAATAAAGAACTGATTGAACCGGATTTACCCGACATGAATTATAATAATATAATGACATTGTTATCATTTTTAAAACAATCACAATTTTCAGGCTAATATAATGAGCATTTTTCACTTGTTGTTTCCTATACTGAAGATAAACAGAATTAGTTTTCCCGTGAGTCGTACTGCCTGTAGGCAGAAAAATAAATAACCTACTGCTGTTATATAGTGATTTTTTTTTTCATTACCAGTATTCTACTCCAAACCTAGTTCAGTAATAATGCAAAAAGATTATTTACAAAACAAAGTTTTATGATTTAAGTTTTGGAACTGGGGGAAGTATATGCAATGACATTACCAAACCCATAAACCATGCTCAATTTAAATACAGACAAAGCCCCCTTTACTAAAAATTTATAGAATACCAGATGTAATGAGGCTGTGTGGTTACAAAAAGGGCTTGTAACCAGAAGGTCCCTGTTTCAAATACTGGCTCAGCCACTGACTAACTGTGTGACCTTGAGCATGTCACTTAACATCCTTGCTCACCGTCTTTTGGGTGAGATGTTGTTGTATGCATAGTTCACACACCTTAGTCTCTGTAAGTCACCTTGGATAAAGGTGTCCGCTAAATAAACAAATAATAATATACAACCTAAAAAATTGATCAATTAGAAAGGTGTTTAGCTATGAATTTAATTTATGCTAATCAGATCATCACTGCTCCTCCCAGACAAAACTCCTAGATAATTTTCTTCTATGGGATTTATAATGCAGTTCATAGATTTGACTCTTGTTTTCTCAACAAATTCCTTGTGGATCTGTTTATTACTATCTTTTTACATTATTTTTGCCATAATTTGTCTTGTATGAATCTCATGTAATAACAGATTTTAGTGAGACAAATGTTTCAACAGCAAAAACATGAGAATGCAATGCTTTACAATTTAGACAGTGCTTTGCAAAAAAAAAAAAAAAAAAAAAAAATAATGTCTATTGCTTTGAAAATCAGCTTTTACAATTAGACATATATGATCTGGGTATTGTATTTTATAGTCTATCAGCTGCTTTTATACACCTCCTTCATATGATTATAAATAATTCCCACTGATGTTGTAAAGCACAGTGTATGGCTAACTCTTTAACACAAAAATCGTCAATATTATATTCTTAATTATGTTCTACCAGCTTTTCTATACTATATCAGATTCAGTAAATGGCCGACAGTGGCAGGAAAAGGGCAGCCAGTGAGTAAATGTTTTCATCTCCTTGCTATCAGAATGGAGATCTTCATATCCAGGGTATTGACCGGTGCTGGTAAGTACGTTCTGTGTTTTCAATTCTCAGGGTCAGATTTCACTTTAGCAGACTGTCCTCTGTTGTGCTATCATATCATTTCCACTATTGAGTTTGGGACCATTTGGGACTACAGTACAGTAGATATTCATATGGTGTGAATCCGGGAGCTCTCGGAGCATACTAAGCAGTTGTTGCATATTCAGAGGTGTTTCATGATGGGAATGTATTTGCATTGCAGACTAGGTGGAGATTTCCCTGATCTCATTATAGTGTAAGACAATGGTGCTGGATAGCTGCTAAAGAGATTTTTTCAAGGTCAGGTATAAAACAGTACAGAATTTACATAGGTTTGGTCTTTTCCACCCTGTCAGTGCGGTTTAAACCTAAAATGTCACTGACCGAGCCTTCCTCCTACACATAACAAGGCAAGTTTAGGATATTACTGAGATGGTGATCTTAACATTGTATTCCTCCGCCATTTCTGGAGTGTCTGGCAGATTTTTGCAATCTCTGCATGACCTTTGCGATTGCCAATGGGAGCCTAGGGATTAAAGACACCAGTGGTCGCTGACTGCTGTGCTGTGTACCATTTGCATGCATTTGAGCAGGCAGCAGATTTGAGCCCTGGGATCATGCTACCACCTGCTCCATTATTTCTGGATCGCAAAAGACATTCGGACATGCTCTACATCTAATAAGAATTAGTGCTGAGATGTATTGTGTTTCTCCAGGCATCTACTAGTATTGGTAGTTTTTGGAGTTTTTTTTCTAATTGTCTGAATATTTTTTTTTAAACAACTTTTTTTTTCCCCACTACAACTTGTGAACATCGGTGAATTATTTAACAACATTATGTCATGTGAACTTGAAATGACATAAAGGAGATTCAGTTTTTTATGAAACATGCTGGGCTGCAGAAGAGACTGTTTGGAACACTGAACCTTGTCCTTTGCTAGCATACAGTTTGCCTCCAGGGCTGTATCAAATTGTTTCTTTAATGACCCAAGTGTGTTAACTCCTAAATCACCCTGTAAACTTCCTTATACAACAATATTACTGTTTGTGCTTCCTGTCTTTGTTTATGATTTTTTGTCCATTTATTGCCCTTAAGTCATACTCTCTTAACCCTTAACGGTCCTACGTTGGACCAGGTTCGACATTACAATTTTCCCTTTCCAGTTTGATGTCGGACCTTGTCTGACATCATCAAAAAGACATAGAGCACAGGTCTCCAGTTGATCTTCCTCCAGAAAAAGCAGTTTAAACCTTTCAGTGGCTGAGTGAGATAACACGGACACGGACATAAACAAAGGAGATAGCTGCTTCTGCATCCAATATCACAGACATTTTCAGGTCTTTTTGAGACGTTATAGTAATAAAATAATGACCTGGATTGCATTATTGAGGAGTTTGGTGATAAAACGAGTGATCAGGAGAGGATTTATCAGTAGGCACATCTATAGAGAGGTATGTGAAAAAATTAAATAGTGCGTGTAAAATAAACAGCGCGTGTGAAAATAAATTGGACCTGATGCGTCTGACAAGTGCTGAATAAATGGACCGCAAAGGGTTAACTCACCTCAAAACTGCTCTTGACATCCAACTATACCACTATATATATATATACTATATATATACACACTTCAATTAAAACTATGCTCTAGAAATCAGATTCAACCTAGCATGAATTTCTAGATGTATATGTAGTTTAAAATATAAATGGATTCATGATTTTGTGATACAAGTAGACTTGTTTGTTTGAATGCCTTTTTAAACACTCTGAGACACTTTAATTAGAACTGTGCTTACCCAGAGGTTAAGCCACTCATCTTTTTCAGCTGTTTTAATAAAAGAAAGCTATTGTAACAGAAAGTGTTCTGAACCCGGTTGCTGAAATTTATGGAGCCGGGATTTTTTGCATAGTGGTTAAGGCACTCACGTGTGATATGGATTACACCAGATATACAGTGCCCATAGGAAGTATTCACCCCCCTTGGACATTTTCAGTTTGTTGTATTACCACCTGAAATCTTGATGCATTTAAATGGGATTTTTTCCCCCTTGATTTACACAACCTACTCAACACTTTCAATGTTTGAAGAATGGGGGGGGGGGGTTAAAAAACAAATTAAAAATTAAAACCTGAAAAGTCTTCATTAGATAAGTATTCACCCCCTTTGCTATGACACTCCTAAATAAGCTCAGGTGCAACCAAATGCCTTCATAATTCACACAATAAGTTAAGTGGAGTCCATCTGTGTATAATAAAAGTGGTTCACATGATTTCAGGTTAAATACACCTGTCTCTGTAAGGTCCCACAGTTGGGTATTGCATTCAAAGCAAAGATACTACCATGAAGACCAAGGAGCTCTCAAAACAACTCCGGGAGGGGTATAAAAAGATTTCAAAGGCATTGACTATCCCTTGGAGCACTGTCAAGTCGATCATTAAGAAATGGAAGGTATAGCCACCTCCCAGAATCTGCTTAGAGCAGGCCGTCCTCCCAAACTGAGCAGCTGAGTAACCATTGGTCAGAGAAGCCACCAAGAGGCCAATGACAACTCTAAAAGACCTACAGCGTTCCATGGCTGAGATGGGAGAAACTGTCCATGTGTCAACAATAGCTGAGGTACTCCACAAATCTGGCCTGTATGGAAGAGTGGCAAGAAGGAAACCATTTCTGAAAAAAATCCATGTAAAATCCTGCTTGGTATTTGTGAAAAGGCATGTGGGAGACTCTGAAAAGATGTGGCAAAAGAGTCTGTGGTCCAATGAAGCAAAAACTATTTGAACTATTTGGCCTAAAAGCAAAGCGTTATGTCTGGCGCAAATCCAGCACAGCACACCACCCAGGTAACACCACCCCTACTGTGAAGCATGGTGGTGGCAGCATCATGCTATGGGGATGCTTTTTATCAACAGGGACTAGGAAGCTTGTCAGGGTAGAGGGCAAAATGGATGGGGCTAAATACAGGCAAATCCTTGAGGAAAACCTGCTTCAGCCTGCAAAAGACCTAAGACTGGGACGGAGATTCACCATTCAGCAAGACAATGACCCCAAGTGCAAGGCCAAAGCGACACTAGAGTGGCTTAAAAACAAGAAAGTGAATGTCCTAGAGTGGCCCAGTCAAAGCCCAGACCTGATTCCGATGGATACTTCAATATTGCTGTTAACCAATGATCCCAATCCAACTTGACAGAGCTTGAACAATTTTGTCAAGAGGAATGGATGAATATTGCACGATCCAGATGAGCAAACCTGGTAGAGATTTACTCCAAAAGACTCACAGCTGAAATTGCTGCCAAAGGTGGTACTACCAAGTCTTGACTTGGGGGGGGGGGGGGGGGGGGGGGGGGGGGATACTTATCTAAGACATTTCAGTTTTTTTTTTTTTCATTAACTGTTGTTTCACAATAAAAATTGTCTTGCCTCTTCAAAGTGTTGAGTAGTTGTGTAAATCAAAGGGGAAAAAAAAATCCAATTTAAATGCATCAAGATTTCAGGTTGTAACACAACAAACTGTGAAAACATCCAAGGGGGGTGTATACTGGGGTGTATGGTCGCAGTGAAGCCATTCGTCTTACTGGGGTTTTCCTTTGAGGAAAGTATTTCAAAAGTGCAGCTGGGACTCACAAAGGAATGAGGAGCATGTAACACAATTACAATTCATGTTTGATTTCACATTAGGGAATACTTCTTAGGCAAAGGAGAACATAAGCTTATCTTACAGGGTTACTTTTATGAAAGTACTTGCAGTTTCGAGTAGCACCAGATGAGCCATTATTATAAGTCTCTAAGATCACCTGCCGTGAGGAACATTTCTTTATGATGATTGTTTTGTGTGTCCTGCCTAAATCTTCCTATTACAAATCTATCTTTGTTCTGATTAAAATACAATGCAATGCTGTCGGTAGTTTATTATTACAACAAATACATAATACTTTCAAAATCTGCCTATATCAATGACACCAGCTTTTCTCTATTACATTTACATTGTGGGTTGCAGTTTTAGTGCCTCTTTCTAATTGTCTTTCATCTTGAGTTACCTGAATCATAGATCAAAACATAAGCACTGCAGACAATAAGGGGCACAGTACAGGACAATGGGTTTCTTATGAGACCCGAATACTGACTTATCAGTCTTTTAGATGAGAAACAGCTACATTTTGATTTTTATGCTAGTTTTCTTTAACTAAATTTAAGCTTGTGGAAAATTGAACTTTTAACATACAATTGCATTAATTTGTATTTCCTGTAACCAGACTGAATCGCATTGATAACCTTGATAACCCGTATCTTTACAAACGTACTCTTAATTTGAAAAAAAATCCTATTTCATTAAATATTTAAAACTTACTTATGCATTGTTAATGTAACTCCTGCTTCTGCATCTGTCTATTTAATGGTAATGGTCCCTGAAAAACGTGCACTTACAATAGGCAGGAGCAAATACTTTTTGTTTACATTCTTAATTATATAATAAAAAAAAGTATATATTCTGTTATTTTTTTGTTCCAATAGGTCCAAGACTTTCAACAGAGATAATAAAAATGAAGGATTCAAAATCAAACATTTTAGATTAGATCTGTGGCTAGAAAGAATGTTTGAAAATGCCACATACTATGGAAAAATGCATTTACAGAGCACCCAATATGCATAGTGCTTTTTGCTGTTTTTATGCATGAAGAAAGAGTTAGTGCTTGGTATATATTTGCATTCAAATAAGAAGAAGAACATATTGCCTCAACAGTGTACAGTGCTAGATTTATTTAAGGAAAGTTATTATTGTGAAAATGTATTAGGAACATTTAAGTAGGCAATGTTATTGTTTTCACCCTGATGAAGGCACTTCAATGTTGAAATGTTGGTGATATGTTTTTTTATGAATTAAATATATACAGTTCTGGAGCACAATTGAGCGTGTGCTTCTTTCTTTTTCTATATTGATTAAGTGTGCTGACCCTTTTTTCTTTGTATTTAAAGAATTAAACAATGTGAGTTCAATATTCAGAGGCCACACCACAGACTACAAGAACAGCTTTAATATGTTTATATATACTCAACACGGATTACATGTACGGCTGGAAAAAAAAGTTATTTAATATACTGTACAGTAGTATTTTTTATAATTTCACAACCAGAAGTAGAATTACTTCATTGAAATAACAGTGGACAATACAATATGGTGACATGATAAAAAGTAGAGCCACTGTTCGTTCCCACTGTGCATCATGTGCAGGATAAAAATTTGTTTGCTATTTTTTTCCTTCACATTTAATCGGTTAAGAAAATCATGGCCTGCCCTTTTGTAGTGTATTTGATGTGTAGAAAGGTTCCACAGTAGAGGTCTGGAAATGCATAAATAATGTTCTGCTTTCTCCCTTCTCTTATTGACTTGACAAAGCTAAGCCTCCTGCTAGACCTCAATCTGCAAACTGCACCAAATGCAATCAGACGGTGACTGATTGAATGTGTCACCCACAAACATTTTATTGGATTTGCAAAACTCTAATACACTATATTCCTTTAGTGCGCTGCTAGATGTGCTGGGAGTGTCAAAGGTTTTGGTGTAATGTGGCTGTTTCTTTGCTGAGAGATGCTTCTGTACTAGCAGAAAAGGGGTTGAGACCTGTTTGGTTTTCATATGAAGGCAAAAAAACTGAGGTACATGCTAACTTTGCAGTGCATAATTTTAATCTTTCTCTGTCAGAATAAGACCACAGATTATGGAAAATTACAGTACCTGTGATAAATTAAAATGAAGTAACACATTGTGAAAAAAAATGCAAGTTGCTTTTTGTGACTTGCTCTGAGAAAAAAAACAAAAAAAACATTTTTAATCACCCAGTCTTGTTTTTTTTAGCTACCTTTACTAAAATGGTAACGTTTGCTATGAACTAGTAAAGATACATTTTCTTCCTCTATGAGTGCAGGGTTGGATCAATTCAGAAACAAACGTTACGATCTTGCATTATTTAGATAAGTAGTAAATAGAATATTACCAACCAAAATCAAACCGATGTTTGCAATTCATTTACGATTCAAAATTATCATTTGTAGGCAAGCAAAGAATGGTGTGCAGTAATATAATGGTGAATTAATAGATATAGATTCAATGTAAAGGTCCTGATATAATGAAATAATCCTCTAATTAATCTCCAAAGCACCAGGGCAATTCTTTGGGTCAAGCTTTGGTAATTCTAAGTCAGTATGAATATGCCATCACCTCGTGACTCACAATGCACCTGGGGGATGCAATAATAACAGTAAAGTATCTCTTACACATGAATTTTATATTTTGATTTTATAGTCAGCTACAGAGGACTGGATACATGATTTATTGGGGTAAATTCAATTTTATCCCAGTTTACTTTGCATCCAGAAGGCTACCTAAATGTTCAATCAGTGTAGTTGTATTAGGCAACTGAGGACTGTACATCAGAGGAAAAGCTAATTATATCATTAGCATAATATATACACTTTAGACACTGTTATTAATTCGTATTCCTTGGATACTGAAAGATGCTCTAATCTTGCTTGCTAGTGCTACTGTAATGTGCAGCTGAAGAGAGAAGAGAAAAGCAGACAGCCCTGTCTAGTGCCTCTCTTCAGTGGGAGTTAAGAAGGCATTAGGCCATTGGTCATTAGAAAACCTTTAGGGTTTAAGTGAAGCGTAATAAAATCATAGACAGCTAAAATCATAGTCATATTCAATCTGATTAAAAACCTTTTCTACATAAACTCTACACAGCACTGTTAAGGTAACTAGTTTTACTCTAGAAATCAGATTTGTTCATTTTATTGAGATGTTTGGTATATTTCTATTCTTGTTTGGCCTTGGCGTATTAATGTAGGCAACACTTTAAGTCAAAAGAGAGCAATAATTTTAGCCTTCATTTTGAAATCTAAATTTAATACAAAAATTGATATAACAGTATTTGGAAAGAGTGAAATAAGAAAACAGGACTAATTAATTGATTTTAGACACATTTCATCCAATTTCTCTGGGAACATCCTTAAGTGAGTCATCCAATTAAAAAATATCCATACACTTCACCTTAGGTAACAAAATAGAACCAGACATTTTAATTGATTTCATCTTACTGACCACCTTTCTGCTATCTACAGAAATTTCTGGTCCAGGATGTCCAGGGTATATATATATATATATAGATATATATATGATATATATATATATATATATATATATATATAATATATATATAATTAGTTTAATGTCAGTGAACAAGTCTATTCTTAAGCAGAGCACTTTTCTCAATGCAATAAACTTCTTGTTTTATTGCTGTGCTATTGCATCCTTCAACAGCTTACTATAAATGTAAGTAGTAAATGACTTTAAGTATTCTATTAACCTTTAGTAATCTTTGCTGAAGCATTGAGCCAATCCTCTCTTGCCATGAACTATATGTTTGCAAATATAGTTGATAGCTGAATATTAATTTTGGTCACTTACTATTTTGTACTGTGACTGAAGGGGTTATTGAAAAGAGGTGTCAAGTTTGGATAAAATTAGTCAGTGCCAATCTATCAGAGATAATTTCTTAGTGGTAAAGCTACAATGCCTGTCAGAGCTACTGTAGGACAAAAGCAACATGAGTAGATGAGGAAAGATGCTTTTATGAAACATTGAGCCTGTTTGATATAACCTTATCTAACGTGTCCTTTTAATGAAAGCACTTGATGAAAGCAGTGACATTTTAGTATAGTTCCTGAAAACAAGGAATGCTTGGCTCTATTATAGTCTGGTCATACTCTCATGTACTGTTCTCTTGGCTGGAAGTAAAGCTCAAGATCATGGAATAGCATTTTCAGGATTCAATTTTCTCTTGTAGAGATTACCTTTCCTGTGGGGTCACAGGTCTTTCAGAATGCTGGTTTGGGAGAATCAGACTTCTTCCCCTTTTCAGAAGGAACGATTTGTAAATAGTATAAATACCTATATTCTCATTGTACATCATTTCTTTTCAATTTGTTTAAAGTTTATAAATAGTAAAATAATACTTTTTGAGCAGAACTGGATTATATATGGCACTGCATTTTTATTTTTCATCTAAAGTCTCCTCTAGAACAAAATAAAATAAATACTGTCTCTAGGGTTTAGGCTCTGGGTGATGAAGACCCAGATTATACTGGCAATTTGGACTCAGAGCTGTTTCCTACTATCTAATTGGCTTTTCAATTTTCAGTTTTGTCTGATGAGGCAATTTTGATCCATGCAACTTATATTTAGCCAATTCGCCTTAATACAGCTCCAGGCTGCCAACTTCAATGGACTATCTAAACTGGTCTAATTTTGTCTAATTGGTATGAATTTAGATGATTGTCTGATCTGTTCAGTTAACATTTCTGCTTTGCTTATTGACTTTCTGTTTTAATTTCAATACATTTATTATTTTGTCTTGGTGTGCTTTTCGGATTTACATTTAGAAATGAATGAATTTCACACCGCCTGTATGACAAAGCTAAAAGAGGAATTAGATTATTTATTTGTTGCTGTTAGCACAGCTTGATTTACGCTACTATAGATGTACAACCTTTTCAATAAATGAGCATGTAAGTACCTACTGTATTACACAGATTGTGAAACCTCTTTCAAGTGTACTTACCAGTTGAAAATGTACTGTAGGCTATACAGTAAAAATTATGTTATTGCTAATGAAGATACAGGCACATATGTAAATAACTCTATAGCTATTTATAAAGTTAGCTGCAGTATTTCTGTCCCCTGGGAGTGTATAACCTTTTTGCATTTCCATGAATCATTCTAGACATCTGAATAAATCCAAATAAAAATGTAAATTGTAAAACAGCATTAACATATGATATTGTTGAAACTGTACAGTATATTGCCGAAAGATATCAAAGCAAAGAAATCTATGTGTTATAAGATGTTCAAGCCGCAGTTATACACACAGTAACAAGAACAGTCTAAGAAAGAATTTTAATTCAGCTCAGGGGGAGGCTGTGTGGTCCAGTGGTAAAGGGCTTGCGACCAGGAGGTCTCCAGTTCAACTTCCAGCTCACTCACTGTGTGACCCTGAGCAAGTCACTTAACCTCCTTGTGCTCCATCTTTTGGGTGACTCTGCAGCTGTTGCATAATTCAAACACCCTAGTCTCTAAGTCCAAGACCCTTGCCTTGGATAAATAATACAATAAGCAAAAATACAGGGAAATAAAACCATGTCAGCATGTAGAGTAGAATTGCTAAATTAAAGTATTATTTACGTCAAACTAATATCCAGTGTCAGGTTTTTTTTTTTTTTTTTTAGCAATAATTTTTTTTCAATTTTGGAATGTCCAATTATTATGCAACCTGGCTCAAAGCTGCAACCCCTGAACTAACTTGGGAGTGACAAAGAGAGCAGTCGTGTCCTCCGAAACAAGTGCTGTCAGCCATCCGCTTTTTCACTCTGCAAGCCTGCCGTGCAGCCATATCCAGTACAGCGTCAGAGGACAGCGCAGTTCTGACTTGTGTACAGATTGGCCTGCCTGCAAGCACCTGGCCAGCCAGAGGGGGTCGTGGGGGTGCGGTGAGCCAAGGGCTCCCAAGCCGACCTAACCCCTACCCTGCCAGGCAGCACTTGGCCAATTGTGCACCACCCCCTGGGAACTCCCATCCACGGTTGGTAGTAGCACAGCTTGGATTTGAAGAGGTGATCTCCCGGCTATAGGGAACATCCTGCACTCCAGACGGAGTGCTTTTACCGGATGTGTCACACAGGAGCCCCCAGTACCAGGTAGTCTTGTTACACACTGAACTGATGTTATAGTTTATGATCATAATTATAGGGGAATAAAAGAAGACAACTCCAAACTAAACACAACCAGATTCCAGGCTTCAGAAACCCAAGCCAACTTGGGTGGTATTTTCTATATATATATATATATACACACACACACACACACACACACACACTGAGTGTACAAAACATTAGGAACACTTTCTAACATTGAGTTGCACCCCCTTTTGCCCTCAGAACAGCCTTAATTCGTCGGGGCATGACATCTACAAGGTGTCGAAACGTTTCTCAGGGATGCTGGCTCATGTTGAATCCAATGCGTCCCACAGTTGTGTCAAGTTGGCTGGTAGTGGATCTCTACTCTGAATACCTCATTCTATCTCATCCCACAGATGCTCAATTGGATTGAGATCTGGTGACTGGGCAAGCTATTGCAGTAAGCTGAATTCACTGTTATGTTCGTGGAACCATTCCTGGACAATTCTATGGATACACTGCTGCCATGAAGGGATGTACCTGATTGGCAATGATGTTCAGATATTTTGTGGCATTCAAACATTGCTCCACTTTTATCAAGGGGCCCAATGTGTGCCATGAAAACACACCCCACACCATCACCACCTGCCTGCAATGTTGACATGCAGCATGATGGATGAATGTACTCATGTGTTTTTTTCCATACCCTAGTCCTCTCATCAGTGTGAAACAGCAGGAACCGCGATTCATCAGACCAGGCAATGTTTTTCCAATCCTCCAGTGTCCAGTGTTTTCATTCCTTAGCCCACTGCAACTGCAGTTTCTTGTGTTTTGCTGAAAGAAGTGGAATGTTAGGTTGTTGGCTGCCATACCCCATTCGTGTCAAGGTACGACGAGTTGTGCATTCTTTTATGGGTCTTTCGGCACCAATGTTGTTCTGGACTGTCAGTTGACTAACTGTAGCCTGTGTGTTGCTCTGCACAATTTGTGTCAGCTTCCTTTGGCCTCTTTCATCAATGAACCGTTTTTGACACTGGCCTGCCATTGGCTGGATGTCCTTTGGGTGGTGGATCATCCTTGATACACGGGAAACTGCTGAGCATGAAAAACCCAGCAGCGTTGCAGTTCTTGACACACTCAAACCGGCGTGCCTGGTACCTACTACCATACCCCATTCAAAGGCACTTAAATCTTTTGTCTTGCCCATGTACCCTCTGAATGGCACACATACACAATCCATGTCTAAATTGTGTCAAGGCTTAAAAATCCTTCTTTAACCTGTTTCCCCTTCATCTGCACTGATTGAAGTGGATTTAACAGGTTACATCAATAAGGGATCATAGCTTTCACCTGGATTCACCTCGCCAGTCTATTACATGGAAAGAGCAGGTGTTCCTAATGTTTTGTACACTCAGTGTATATGTATATGTGAATAACACATATTATACTATACCATTTTGTCGAACATACTTTGTTAGTTAAAATGTTGATTCAGCAACTGAAAATAGCTCCTGTAAGTGCTTCTGAGCTTTAGGTTATCAGGGATCTTGTTAAGGGCTGGCATGATAGTCTACTTTTCGATAATTATCATTCAGAACACAATGTGAGACATTAGCCTCCTCCCCCACATGACTTTGTTATTGATAAAATAAATCTATCAGTTTACTTTACTTGACTTGAATGTTTTCTAATGAGATCAAACTAACAGTAATAATATGGGGTTACTAAATCAATGTATCTTTAATAAAAATGTATTTGTTATTAGTATTAGGCATGCTAATTTCTATAAAATTGGTTTATATTAATAAATTTTATATTTTATTAACTTCATATCTGAATTTGAACAACAGTTTTCTGTATTCATTCAGGCAAGATCTCAACTGACAAGTTACTGTTATGTGCTTTGAGGCGTTTATGGCGTGTGATTAACACTGTTCATAGAATGTGCATGAACTGCAAGATACACAAAAAGAGATGAAATATACGGGATGTTTTATTTACTCAACTAAACAGTAAGACAAAGTTAAAGATCTCATTTAGAACATAATTCTGCTGTACAAGTTTAGCACTGATTGCTTTGAGCCTCTTTCTCAACAACGCTACTGGATAAAACTGCATTCTTTATTAGCAGCCCCTACTGCACGCAGTTTAAAAAAAAAAGCAAACAAAAGAAAAACAAATCCACTTTATTCATCAGACCAGTGGCAAAAACATTTTTTTTAATCCTTAATTAAAATAATGCTCCGAGGTGCTTTAACCAGGTAACCTGGAAATTTGCCATTATGTCTAGTTTGCAAATCCCCAAGTATAACCACAAAACAAAGTGCATATTACTAGTATGTAGTTTTAAAAAAAAGAAACTTAAATGGAATTAGTGTTAGCTGTAATCTAGTGGCACAACTTTAGCACAGCACATTAACAAATATGTTTGTGCTATGAGGGAATCTTAATGGAAACATATATTCTACACACAGCTGAGATACCCATCCTATAACGGTATGCTATGGTTGTGAAGGAATTTCTGGTAACAAAGTATATGTGAGGGAAAAAACAAAACAAAACAAAAAGAAAAACAGTAGTCCTATCTGTACTTCTAATTTTGTTTATTGTTTGTTACCAATAATATTGTTTGAGAGTATTTGTTACCAATACAGTGGCTGATCTGACACATGCCATGTTCTCCCTTTTTATTGGAACCCCAGGCTCAGGGAGCCCATTCTTGCCACACACACCCAACCTGTTGGGACTCCCCACCCAATAAATAATATATAATATATATATATATATATATATATATATATATATATATATATATATATATATATATATATATATATATATATATGTGTGTGTGTGTGTGTGTGTGTGTGTGTGTGTGTGTGTGTGTGTGTGTGTGTGTGTATATATATATATATATATATATATATATATATATATAACAGAGACTTGTTCCATATATCATATAATATATATATATAGAATTTATTTCCTTCTAACGTAAATAAAAATAAATACAATAGAATTTATAGAATATGCTATACACATACATACACGTTTCTGCAGGTCTTTCTTTCTCTTCTGAGCAATAACCCTATGGCAGCTTGCACCCAATCTTCTATTGCCTTCGGATTAAATCCCTTTAGCAGCACAGGATGATGATCACCTTGTTTTTCGTCCAAAAATCGAATCTGTTTCAATTTTTTATTCGCAGCGAAAAGTGTGGTTCGATTTTTTTTATAGGTTGAATAGCCTTTTACGCTGCTGTAAAAAACGCAGTGGAAAATGTCTGTAATATCATTCTAAGTCATTTTTTTCATCAGTCATTGTTAACACCCTTTTTAATGCAATGCAGATTTGATTAATGGTATGATTCTAATAATGAGTGACATCTGAAATACAAACATAGCTCCTCCTTAATTACCATAAAATGACATCCACTGTCATGACACTTCGAAGTTTGTCATAAACTCATGTCAAAATAAAAAACGGGGATTTTTTTCAATTATAAAAGTGGTACTCTCATAGTGTTCTGCCTCTATTTTTGTTAGCCAATGACTTACAAAACATAGCAAAACATTCAAAGTGGCTCGTGTTCTATAAAAAAAAGGAGACTAACCACCATATTGTATTTAGACTCATTACATGTTTAGATTAATACAAAAGTTATGTATCTGTATAAGAAAGTAATCATTTTCAAATTTACATATATAACTGTTCCTATTGTTATTTAATGGTAGATTATGGAATGTAAATGCAGAAGTGTTATTCTTCAAAGACCCTTCTGGATATTGCTAAATGACATCTGACAACCTTCATAGTGATAATGTGAACACACCACTAGTGCGTACCTTGGGCTTATTGCTTTGAAGCAATATCTTGTATATCTTAACAGGCTCTTTTGTCTGTCAAAATAATATGGTATTGATCTTTCCTTTCTGTGAATTTTCTGTTGTCAGAACCCTACGGTTTTGTTAATCAGTTGGGTTTGACTGCACTACTGGAGATTTGACCATGAACCAAATAATGAAGTGTTATGTTACAGTGTAGATATGTATATATGAATATTGAATATATATGAATATTGTCCATTCATCCAAGGAGATTAAAAGTCTTTAGCATACTGATATCTCTTCTCTTATCTGGAAAAAGGTGCAATTTAAAAAAAAAAAAAAAAAGTCTTTATTTCTTTGTATATGAACCCTTCATCATTATTTGTTGTTTTCTTAAAGCTCACTGACTAACACAAGTGAAGATGAAAATGATTATGAAAGTTATAATAATAACTTGTTATTTCAGGCAACTTTTGTGTTTCGCTTGTTTTTTGATACAAGAGTTCTGTTTTTCTACTTTAACAAGGTTCAAAATATTTTTATTTATTTATTTATTTATTTTAGTAAATTGTTTTTATCTTGAATAACATATTGTTTCAATATTTTATCTTGACAATAGATGACAAATAATAAACAAAACTGATGAATCACACAAAGCAAACTGATATATTTAGATATTAGATGGTTGAAATACAAAAATGTATCATAAAGCATATCACATTAAATATCATGTAGTATTATGATAAATGATACACTGATATATAATGACATACCTTTATTGTTGTTATATTATTTTACGTTTCCCTGTCAAGTAAAAAAAAAAATCAATTTTAATCTTGCCTGAAAAATGGAAAGGCCCATCAATTTGAATCTATTGTAATGTACAGTTAGAATTACATTGATCTAGTTTGTAATGTGGTGCTTCCTTCTAGGGGACTCCTTAGTACTAAGTTCACCATATTAAGTTCATCATTGTTCTTCTTGAAGAGTAACTAGGATGTGGCATTCAGAAGGTGCCAAACTACAGTAACAAGAATTACAGACAGCCTAGTGGCTGTTTCAGACTTTAGTAGACCTTGTTGTGAGAGTGGCCTCTCATTTTAAAGGGCAAACCAAGGTGAGACATATAGTCAAACAATCTCACTAACACACTTTTACTATAAGTTATAATTACTTCAGCCTTGGTTTTAAGAGCTGCAGTGATCCTTTGGAGCAGCTTTACTCATGTTTATTGTCTTTACTTGGTAATTTGTCATATATCTGAAGTGTACATTTCTTTCACAAACATCTCTTTCTGGTCCTGTTATACCTTTCTAGTCCTACTTAAACAACAGTATTTGTGTCAAAGGGTAAATGGAGCTGGTATGAGACTGACCCCTACCAGAATAAATGAGGTAGAAGCAGCAAAGGAACATATACCTTGTCTTAAACTATAGTAGATTTGCATACCAGCCTGCCTGCTTTGTACTGTGGTTAAGATGTGAGGCTGAAGAACGCAAGGTACCATGCATCTATGTACTTGCTAGCCTTGCCTCACACTGTTGATCTTTCCGGTTACATATAGAATGTTGCAGGGTTCAAAGTTGATTCAGTATGATTTAAGGGTTTCTGCAACTACATAAATGGATTTCCTAAGTATTGGCTATTGCATAGTATCTGTTGCTGGTCAGCATGTCTCAATGCTATTACCTCATCTCAATTTATTTTATTCTAGGATATAATAGAATATATTTCCAAAATAAACCATATCAAAAGAAATTCAACAGGGCAGGATGTATTGTTATAGTTTTATGTAAATACCATGCAGACTAAGTTTGTATTTAAAGCCGGCCCACTGGCATGTGTATTTAGATGTCTGCACTGCGACAACCCTCCATAAACTACCTGGAAAAAGTGTGTAAAATGATGGTAAAGGAACAAACCAACGTCCTTGTGGCAAAGTGGTTGGTAAGGGGAACAGATGTCGCGGTGATGCGGTGCAGGAGTGATGAACAGACAACAGTGATTCAGTGAATAAGTGCTTTATTGTTCTTTTCCAGGTCTGGCGACCGTCAAAAATAATAAATCCCCGGCAATACACAACAATGTGTAAAGCACGGGGATAATGAAAACAAGGGCACAGTCCCGAACAAAAACAACGGTACGGTCACCAGTCCTGGGTGATCGAAAACGTGCAGGTGCTCAGTGCAGTGGTGCTCCGGATAGTGCTCTCCTTTCGATAGCTCCGGACATGTGCGTTAACTGTCTATTAGTGCGACAAAGACAGACAATTACAGACAGACAGAAAATAACACACAGCACGTACAACACTCTTCACAAATACTCTGAGAGCTCCTCTCTCAGTCCTTCTCTCCTAACGTTAACCCAAACGAAGGAGAAGATCAGCGTTACCCTGGCCCCTATATGTAATCCCGCATGATATCGAGATAAACGGTTGCAGCTGCCTTATTACTTGCAGCTGCCTCTCGTTTACCTTTCAAATCAATACGATCTTACAACAGAGTCGCGCTCCTCTCCAGGCTGACCCACTTCCCTGACCTGGAAACGAACTGTCAGGCCAGCCCTTCCAGATACTTCTCCTCCCGTTCTTTAGCGCCCTCACAGGTCGGGAGGAAGATTCATCACCAGAACTCCGTCACAGTCCTTCACAGGGCATTCATGATACTCCAGACCCTACTTACAATATGCAACTGGAATTTACATTATGAAGTAAATACTTCATGCACTGTTGGACCTTTTTTTTTAATCTAGTATTGCCAGTTAAATATACATTTACATATACAGTTACATATACTGTATGTGGAGGAAACAGACATCCAGTTGCTTGTGAGATTTCATGCAGTAAGAAAACTGCATGCAGTATGTGATGATAAATTCCCTCAGATGTGTACTTTGGTCTGACCTAGATATGCATTATGACTATTTTTTTAAGTATTATGCATTATGCAATAAGCAAAATGTTCGAGTGATTTGAACCTGAAAGATCCTGATAATATGTCAATGGGAACCTTAAGACGTAATATTCTTAAGACCAAATTATTTTATTGCATTGGACAGTGATAACCGTTTGTCTGCACATGAAAAATAGATCAATTAACCTTATCCGTCTGTAATAGTTTACTGTAGGTAGTGGTGCTGTAAGAGATCTTTGAAATGAACTAACTCACTAGGTCACTGTCTCCCGCCTTTACTGAGTCAATCTGTATTCTTGTGGGAGCGTAGCTCTGATGGGTACACTCAACTTTCTATCTTCATGTGGCGTGATTTTATTGAATCATTGCCAGACTGGCACACCAGATGCTCCGTCTGGCCACAGCAAGACTCTGTCATTAATTGAACTGTAATGGGCATGACAGCAGGGAAGGTCAGAATGACAAGGGTTCAATGATGCAGCACAGTGGCTGTTTTGATACATGATCTGCGCAATTTTGATTTGTGTAACTTTGAGATAATGCAACAACCATTAGGTTGCATCAATATTTTTAGATTATATTATACACTATATTTGATACAAGTCAACACTTTCATTTTGAGATGCATTTTGAATCCTTCATATTTAATGGTTTTGATGTCAATTTTTAAAAAAAAATATTTACTATTTTTACTGTCATCATATGCAGTACTTGGCAGTGGATGAAAGAAACTGAACAATATACTGCAGGAAATATTTGTTGTTTGTATATACAATGTAATATGTGAATGATTTATTTCTATTATGTCACTTTTGTATATTTAGGATAGGATTATGAAACGGGTGGTTTGTTAAGCATTTTTTTTTTTTTATGCACAGTATTGATTTAATAAATCTACCTCATTGTTCACCTCACTGTGAAAGAGTGTTCAGGATAGCAAATGTGAGACGTCAAGTGCAATCTACCCTCTGCAAAAATACTTGTTTCCCTTATTCCTATCTGAGACCTAATTTGTGTTGACTTGTATCGGAATGCTGTGAGGCTGATGGCTGCGAGACAAACTTAAAGAAAAGGGCTTTCCTCTTTATAGAATACGTAGTCTGGATTGGTCTTGACAGATTCCTTCTTAACTTCAAGCGTCGTAAGAAATTCAGTAATATTAGAAGGTTGGCAAAGTTTTTCAATATCGCCACTGTTAAAATTCTTCCTCTGTGTGAATAAATACTTTGGCATCTACTAAGGATATGCATACAAAATACAGGTGTCAGTGCCATGAAAAAGTATTTCACAGTGGGGTCAATTCATTTGATCGAAACAATTACTTTCATCATTGATTTCCCAAGTGACACTACAATGTGCACATACATACTTTATTAAAGGCTGCTTATAACATCAATTCACCCAGGACAAGCATTATACAGGCTTCTCAGAGGCTTTCCCCCATTCCAAAAAACAAAACCACAGCACTGGTGACTGACTAAAGAAAATTCCCACTCGTGCACAACTCCACCTGTAAAACTCTTTAATTGCAAAGGGTATTTTTAAATGGTGTTTTTAAAGGAAAACAAACAACAACAAAAAAAGATTTTAAATGTTCTTCATCTCATAGAGATACTGTCAGTCCAAACATTTTAAAATAGAAATCTATCATTTTGCTTACTTCCGAATAGACTCAAACACACTGTTGTAGATTTTGGTTTTCCTTGTTTTAAAGATTTGGCAGATTTAGACCAGTCACAGTTTAGATCATTTGATACCAGTATGTGGAGTCATTTGTTGAAAGTATTCTCAATTAGTTTTTTTCCTTCTTTTTATACAAAATATAGCTTTCAGCAGCCCAAGCATTTGGGAGCCAAGCATAGTCAGGTGTGACCTAGATTCTGATACTCTCAAGAATCTGTGTAGGGAATGTCCATCCAGATGGGGATAATTACACTGCCTTCTCCTATATATATATATATATATATATATATATAATATATATTATATATAATATATATTATATTATATATATATATATATATATATAATTTCAAAGGATCGGTGTGAAGTGGGACAAGAAAAAACAGTTATGTAAGAATATACAAGAAGATGGACTTATATTATTAGACTAAATGTAATGTTAGCTGGGGTTTATATAATTTTATTGCCATATATTCTGCTGTTTTATAGATTGTGGGTTTAATAACAAAGAGAACATTAGATGGTTCTGAGGTTTGATCATGTGCCTGTAGTTACAATGCAAAACAGAAGCCTAACTTGGATAATTATGGATTTCTGATCTTTCATCTGCCTTTGGCAATTATCCTTGAAGACGGGCTGCTGAAACTAAAACTGATGGTAAAAAAAACTTTTCTGAAAGATTTCCTTCTAAAGCATGTCTATATTGCCAGACTCTGTATTTTCTGATAACCAGTTTGCAACATTTGTGTGCTTATAGGTTATTAATTTATACCATTTCTTGAATGTTTAATAGAAACACTGGCTATTTGTTTTTTTTACGTTACAACAAAAACAGAGGTAGTATGCTATATTAATAGCACTATTACTCCTGAAAAAAACAATATTTTCACCAATTGTTTTTATTTTGACATGGGTCTAAGTTTTGCGCCAGAGGTCTTAATGCTAATTAAGCAGTGGCTATGTTCATGACTGTAACACATCCCAAGAATCACACTGTTCATTAAACATGCATTGCATTAAAAACAATGTTTACAACGTGGGGCGAAAAATGGGTATGGCAAAAGGTTGGAATGGGGCTCGGGGGGCGGGGGAAATGGAAATAAATGTGGGGTGGAGCGGGGGAGTCGGGCGGGGGAGTGGGTTGTGGGGGATGGGTTTGGTGGGGAAAATGGGGGTGGGCGTCGCGGGGTAAAAATGTCAAAATGGGGTTGTGGGTCGTGGCGGGAAAAATGTTTACAACAATTGTGTACATTTCAGAATGGTATAACAGAGACATGACCACCTGGGTTTACACTATAAATAGCTCTATAACTACTAGAATTGTTATAAGAGAAGTAATATACTTTTGTTTTAGACTAATTTCCAACAGTGCAAATTGATGCTATGATCTTAGAAACTGCAAGAAAAGGCCTAATAGATTGAACAACACAGAGAGTTGACTTGCTGCTGAGGTTTCAAGGGTTTTATCAGAGCCAGCTGGAGGCGTGTATACTGTATCTCAACTTTAACAGAATTAAAATATTGAAAACATTTGGAGTCTCCTGTTGTGAAATGCCTAAAAATTCCCTTTTGGTTATCGTGGAAATACTTTCACACAGCTCTATGCCCTTTACCAGGTTGAGATCATTTTTGTATTTTTTATTTTTCGATAGAGAGTTCTATTGACCCTTGTGTTATTTGTTTTGTCGTGTGATGAGCATTTCCAGACACAAGATTTGCAATGGGATCACAGAAGATCAGGAAGATCTTTTTTTGTTTCAGTAAGAGAAAACACGCATATGTAGCGACCATTGTAGCTGGAAAACTGAGACTTGCATTACACCATGAACATTACATTGCAATCAGTTTTAACTGTGAAAAAAAAAGAATCTCCAAACATGCCTATTTTACACTCTGGAAAGAAAACACAGGGATGATATATTATGCCATTATGCTAGGTGTACAGACATAGCAGAACTTGAGACTCCACCTACACTGCTGATGAGCGTTGGCAAGGTTAACAGATCCTGTTGGTGTGTAGTGAGATAGACACATATAAAGCAGGCACCCACAGACACTCCAGAAGGACAGAGATTAGGTTGACAAGTAGCTATCTGGCCTCGACTGGCACCTGTGTTGTAGTGTGTTGAGGCGAACCAACCCCAAACAACCCCCCACCCCCCCCCCCCCCAGGGGGGGGGGGGGCCTCCACCAACACCTGGGAGTGCAAAGACAAACCGAATGCTACCTGTGGGCTCTCAGCATGACTACGATTTGAACCAGCAAGATCCCAATCACATGACTCTCCTCACATGCAGCAAGATCCCAATCACATGACTCTCCTCACATGCAGCAAGATCGTCACTCTGTGAACCACTGTGGGCCCCTGAAATAAGCTCTTATAAAGATCCCTCTCTTATAAAAGCTTGTGCATTTAAAGATTAGGTAAAATACTGCTTTGGACATAAGAATCTATAACGAATCTATAACTATAATGTTTATCATTTACATGACATATCTGTCTTGAAGAAATGGTGCAGCCTCTGGCTCCTGGTGTCCTTTTTGTGTTTGTAAGGGATAGCAGCTTACAAACACCCACCTCACACACACACTAATAAATACAATAACCTTTAAAAGATGACGGGCAAGTCCCTTTTTGAAGACTCAAATTTATGTTATGCAAAGACTGCAGTAGGCTGGCAAAGGGCAACATTCACATTCATTGTGCCACATAGTTCCCCTATATTTGATTTTACACTGCATTAAATAAATAGATGACATTCAAAAATAACACTGTGTCAGCAGACAGTCCATTTGCTATAAAACATAAACTCCATCAATTGATCTTCATTTTCAGAGCTTCAGACTAATATAGAGATTACCCCCACCCCAACTTTTGTTGTGGTTTACTGTCCTTAGTCAATGAAACAAAAACGTTCAGGCTACAAGCAAATAAATCCAGACTAAAAGACACACTATAATAAAGTAGCTGTCATTTTGTTGGAAGGCATTTTAGCTCTAGAAGACAAAGCTTGCACACATATTCTGTTAGAGTTGTCATCCATTCAGGGACAATTTCGCCTCTCTAGGGGTTCATTCCCTGCTTAGGGGTCATGTTTGGAGGAGTAACCATAGAAACAGGAGCATGACTAGAGTTTGAAATGATAAGGCAGCACAGTCCGAGCAAGGATAAAGTCAAATAATAATAATAATAATAAAGACCAGGTGAAAGTTTTGATGCAACTAATAATTAGCCTCAACAATTGAAAACATACTTTATTAGATGTGACTTTTGTCTTTTTGTTGTCATAACATATACATATACACACATAAACCCACATATACATTAATCTGTTAATCAGTGCAGTCCTAATATATATATATATACTGCACTAATTAACTGATAGACTGCACTAATAGACTGCACTAATTAACAGATTAATCAGCCCGATTAACAACTAATTGGTTTATCGGAGATACATTTTTTCACGACTTAATTGAGCAGAATTTTGGAAAAAAAATAAGTCATGTCATTGAATGTCACATATCTGCCCTGACTGCTTACCCACCCTGATTAAAGTTTCATCAACGTCAGTGATGTGGACATCGCCAATGCAAAAGGCTACAGCAAGTGTGATTACAATTCTTTTAAAAAACAAGAGAACTTTTCACTGCTAGAAAGGGTGTTAATAGGACTAAAATAGCACATGATTTCAAAATTCGTAAGAGTGATGCTGTGACATATTAAAAAAAGTCAGTAACACTTAATATTAAGGTGCTGCTTAATGATTTATAAATGTATTATAAATATGTGCTTAATAACTACGTTATAGAGTGTTAATAAAGCATCATATGTGGTTTATAACCATTCAATTGCCATAGACAATTAGTTGTATAAAGTGAACAGTTTTTAGCCACCTGTTCTACTTTGGAGTGTTTAAATGTAATTCCGTCTATGGCTATTGCATGGTTATAAACCATCCATAAGTTCTGTCTTTGGCTATTGCATGGTTATAAACCATCCATGAT